>NC_057794.1:55329181-55352743 GCF_018294505.1 Triticum aestivum
GTAGTTTTCTTCGCTAATATTTTTTATATATTCTGGAAATATTCTCCGTAAATTTTTAGTCCAATCCGAGAACTTTTATTTCTGCACGAAAATAACACCATGGCAATTTTGTTGAAAACAGCGTCAGTCCGGGTTAGTTCCATTCAAATCATGAAAATTAGAGTCCAAAACAAGAGCAAAAGTGTTTGGAAAAGCAGATACGTTTGGGACATATCAATGAACTCCTCGAATTACAGTCATCCCTGAAAGTATCCCAATTATTGTCACCTTGCAGTCAACGGTTCACAACAATAACAAGTGCATACAACTAGCAGATCGGATCAAGAACTCAAATATATTGATGATAGTATAGAGGGTTCAGATCTAAAATCATGACACTCGGGCCCTAGAGACAAGCATTAAGCATAGCAAAGTCATAGCAACATCAATCTCATAACATAGTGGATACTAGGGATCAAGACCTGACAAATTGACTCGATTACATGAAAAATCTCATCCATCTCCATCACCGTCCAGCAAGCCTACGAAGGAATTATGCACTCCAGGTGGTGGGCATCATGGAATTGTTGATGAAGAGGGTTGATAATGACGACGGTGATGAATCCCCCTCTCTAGAGCCCCGAATGAACTCCGGAATAGCCCTCCTGATGAAAAATTGGAGGTGGCAGTGGCGTCGTATCGTAAAACACAGTGAAACTTCTTCTCTTATTTTTTTCTCAAGAAGACAGAATTTATAGGCTTGGAATTAGGCCAGACGGAGGCTCGTGGACCCCACAAGGCATCAGGGCACGCCCTGGGGGGTAAGTGTGCCATGTTGCCTTATGGTCAGCAGGGGGTCTCCTCTAGTAGATCTTCGTTCCAGTATTTTTTTATTTATTTAATAAAAATCTCCGTAAGTTTTGTCCAATTCCGAGAACTTTTATTCTACACAAAAACAATGCCATGGTAGTTCTGCTGCAAACAGCGTCAATCAGGGTTAGTTTCATTGAAATCATGCAAATTAGAGTCTAAAACAAGATCAAAAAGTGCTTGGAAAAGTAGATACGATGGTGACATATCAGGGGGCTTTGCAAGAGTCTGGACCGCCGCCATGTAGGACTCCTACACCCCCGACCCACTAAAATCCCCCTCCCAGGCCACTTTTCTTCCACTCTGCATGTTGGGAAACGTAGTAACTTCAAAAAAATTCCTACGCACACACAAGATCATGGTGATGCATAGCAACGAGAGGGGAGAGTATCGTCCATGTACCCTCGTAGACCGTAAGCGGAAGCGTTATGAGAATGCGGTTGATGTAGTCGTACGTCTTCAGGATCCGACCGATCCAAGTACCGAACGCACGGCACCTCCGAGTTCAGCACACGTTCAGCTCGATGACATCCCACGAACTCCGATCCAGCAGATCTTCACGGGAGAGTTCCGTCAGCACGACGGCGTGATGACGGTGATGATGTTGCTACCGACGCAGGGCTTCGCCTAAGCACCGCTACGATATGTTCGAGGTGGATTATGGTGGAGGGGGGCACCGCACACGGCTTGGAACAATCAACTTGTGTGTCCTAGGGTTCCCCCTGCCCCCATATATAAACGAGCAAGGGGGAGGCTGGCCGGCCTTGGTGCGCCCCAAGGAGAGGAGGAATCCTCTTCCTACTAGGAAGAGGATTCATCCTTTCCTAGTCCAACTAGGAAGAGAGAAGGGGGAAGGAAAGAGAGGGAGAGGGAGAGGGAAAGAGGGGTCGCGCCCCCTCCCCTAGTCCAATTCGGACTCCCCATGGGGGGGCGCCACCTCCTGGGCTGCTGCCCTCTCTCTCCCCTCAAGCCCACTAAGGCCCAATACTTCCCCGGGGGGTTCTGGTAACCCCTCCGGCACTTCGGTTTTCTCCGAAATCACCCGGAACACTTCCAGTGTCCGAATATAGTCGTCCAATATATCAATCTTTATTTCTCGACCATTTAGAGACTCCTCGTCATGTCTGTGGTCACATCCGGGACACTGAACTACCTTTGGTACATCAAATCACATAAACTCATAATACCGATCGTCACCGAACGTTAAGCGTGCGGACCCTACGGGTTCGAGAACTATGTAGACATGACCGAGACACGTCTCTGGTCAATAACCAATAGCGGAACCTGGATGCTCATATTGGCTCCTACATATTCTACGAAGATCTTTATCGGTCAAACCGCATAACAACATACGTTGTTCCCTTTGTCATCGGTATGTTACTTTCCTGAGATGCGATCGTCGGTATCTCAATACCTAGCTCAATCTCGTTACCGGCAAGTCTCTTTACTCGTTCTGTAATGCATCATTGATGTCTACTACACAACCTTCTTCTTGTAGACGTTGTTGGGCCTCCAAGTTCAGAGGTTTGTAGGACAATAGCAAATTTCCCTCAAGTGGATGACCTAAGGTTTATCAATCCGTGGGAGGCGTAGGATGAAGATGGTCTCTCTCAAACAACCCTGCAACCAAATAACAAAGAGTCTCTTGTGTCCCCAACACACCCAATACAATGGTAAATTGTATAGGTGCACTAGTTCAGCGAAGAGATGGTGATACAAGTGCAATATGGATGATAGATATAGCTTTTTGTAATCTGAAAATATAAAAACAGCAAGGTAACTAATGATAAAAGTGAGTGTAAACGGTATTGCAATGCCAGGAAACAAGGCCTAGGGTTCATACTTTCACTAGTGCAAGTTCTCTCAACAATAATAACATAATTGGATCATATAACTATCCCTCAACATGCAACAAAGAGTCACTCCAAAGTCACTAATAGCGGAGAACAAACGAAGAGATTATGGTAGGGTATGAAACCACCTCAAAGTTATTCTTTTTGGTTGATCTATTCAAGAGTTCATACTAGAATAACACCTTAAGACACAAATCAACCAAAACCCTAATGTCACCTAGATACTCCAATGTCACCTCAAGTATCCGTGGGTATGATTATACGATATGCATCACACAATCTCAGATTCATCTATTCAACCAACATATAGAACCTCAAAGAGTGCCCCAAAGTTTCTACCGGAGAGTCAAGACGAAAACGTGTGTCAACCCCTATGCATAAGTTCATGAGGCCACGGAACTCGCAAGTTGATCACCAAAACATACATCAAGTAGATCACGTGATATCCCATTGTCACCACAGATAAGCACATGCAAGACATACATCAAGTGTTCTCAAATCCTTAAAGACTCGATCCGATAAGATAATTTTAAAGGGAAAACTCAATCCATTACAAGAGAGTAGAGGGGGAGAAACATCATAAGATCCAACTATAATAGAAAAGCTCGTGATACATCAAGACTGTGCCAAATCAAGAACACGAGAGAGAGAGAGAGAGAGAGATCAAACACATAGCTACCGGTAGATACCCTCACCCCCGAGGGTGAACTACTCCCTCCTCGTCATGGAGAGCGTCGGGGTGATGAAGATGGCCACCGGAGAGGGATTCCCCCTCCGGCAGGGTGCCGAAACGGATCTAGATTGGTTTTCGGTGGCTACGGAGGCTTCTGGCGGCGGAACTTCCGATGTATTCTGCTCCCCGATGTTTTTAGAGTATATGGACATATATAGGCGAAAGAAGTCTGTCAGGGGATCTTCGGGTTGTCCACGAGGTAGGGGGTGCGCCCAGGGGGGTGGGCACGCCCCCCACCCTTGTGGGCAACCCGGGACTCTTCTGGTCCATCTCCGATGCTCCATGAGCTTCTTCTGGTCCAAAAATAAGTTCCATGAAGTTTCAGGTCAATTGGACTCTGTTTGATTTTCCTTTTCTGTGATACTCTAAAAAAGGAAAAAATAGAAACTCGCACTGGGCTCTAGGTTAATAGGTTAGTCCCAAAAATCATATAAAATAGCATATAAAACATCCAAGGTTGATAATATAATAGCATGGAACAATCAAAAATTATATATACATTGGAAACATATCAATCATCCCGCAACTAACTCATTAGTTGCATTGCTTGCAAGGCTTATAGTGATGTGCATTACCGAGAGGGCCCAGAGATACCTCTCCAACAATTGGAGTGACAAATCCTAAGCTCGATATATGCCAACTCAACAAGTACCATCGGAGACACCTGTATAGCACCTTTATAATCACCCAGTTACGTTGTGACGTTTGGTAGCACACAAAGTGTTCCTCTGGTAATCGGTAGTTGCATAATCTCATAGTCATAGGAACATGTATAAGTCATGAAGAAAGCAATAGCAGTAAACTAAAACGATCAAGTGCTAAGCTAACGGAATGGGTCAAGTCAATCACATCATTCTCCTAATGATGTGATCCCGTTTATCAAATGACAACTCATGTCTATGGTTAGGAAACATAACCATCTTTGACTAACGAGCTAGTCAAGTAGAGGCATACTAGTGACACTCTGTTTGTCTATGTATTCACACATGTATTATGTTTTCGGTTAATACAATTCTAGCATGAATAATAAACATTTATCATGAAATAAGGAAATAAATAATAACTTTATTATTGCTTCTAGGGCATATTTCCTTCAGTCACCCACTTGCACTAGAGTCAATAATCTAGATTACACAGTAATGATTCTAACACCCATGGAGTCTTGGTGTTGATCATGTTTTGCTCATGAGAGAGGCTTAGTCAACAGGTCTGCAACATTCAGATCCATATGTATCTTGCAAATCTCTATGTCTCCCTCCTTGACTTGATCGCGGATGGAATTGAAGCGTCTCTTGATGTGCTTGGTTCTTTTGTGAAATCTGGATTCCTTTGCCAAGGCAATTGCACCAGTATTGTCACAAAAGATTTTCATTGGACCCGATGCACTAGGTATGACACCTAGATCAGATATGAACTCCTTCATCCAGACTCCTTCATTTGCTGCTTCTAAAGCAGCAATGTACTCTTCTTCACACATAGATCCCGCCACGATGCTTTGCTTAGAACTGCACCAACTGACAGCTCCACCGTTCAATAAAAACATGTATCTGGTTTGTGACTTAGAGTCATCCGGATCAGTGTCAAAGCTTGCATCGATGTAACCATTTACGACGAGCTCTTTGTCACCTCCATAAATGAGAAACATATCCTTAGTCATTTTCATGTATTTCAGGATGTTCTTGACCGCTGTCCAGTGATCCACTCCTGGATTACTTTGGTACCTCCCTGCTAAACTAATAGCAAGGCACACATCAGGTCTGGTACACAGCATTGCATACATGATAGAGCCTATGGCATAAGCATAAGGAACATCTTTCATTTTCTCTCTATCTTCTGTAGTGGTCGGGCATTGAGTCTGACTCAACTTCACACCTTGTAACATAGGCAAGAACCCTTTCTTTGCTTGATCCATTTTGAACTTCTTCAAAACTTTATCAAGGTATGTGCTTTGTGAAAGTCCAATTAAGCGTCTTGATCTATCTCTATATATAAGCAGCTTCACCGAGGTCTTTCATTGAAAAACTCTTATTCAAGTATCCTTTTAAGCTATCCAGAAATTCTATATCATTTCCAATCAATAATATGTCATCCACATATAATATTAGAAATGCTACAAAGCTCCCTGATACGTCCATTTTGCATCATGCTTTTATATCGATATTTATTGCATTATGAGTTGTTATTACATATTATGTCACAATACTTATGCCTATTCTCTCTTATTTTACAAGGTTTACATAAAGAGGGAGAATGCCGGCAGCTGGGATTCTGGGCTGGAAAAGGAGCAAATATTAGAGACCTATTCTGCACAGCTCAAAAAGTCCTGAAACTTCACGGAAGTCATTTTCAGAATATATAAAAAATATTGAGCGCAAGAAGTTCACCAGGGGGGCACACCCTGCCCACGAGAGTGGGGGCGCACCCCCTACCTCATGGCCCCCCTGGTGGCCCTCCGATGTCCATCTTCTGCTATATGGAGTCTTTCGATGAGGAAAAAATCATAAGCCATCTTTCCGGACGAGACTCCGTCGCCACGAGGAAGAACCTTGGAAAAACCAATCTAGGGCTCTGGCGGAGCTGTTCTGCCGAGGAAACTTCCCTCCGGGAGGGGGAAATCATCGCCATCGTCATCACCAACGATCCTCTCATCGGGAGGGGGTCAATCTCCATCAACATCTTCACCAATACCATCTCCTCTCAAACCCTAGTTCATCTCTTGTATCCAATTCTTGTCTCCAAGTCTGGGATTGGTACCTATGGGTTGCTAGTAGTGTTAATTACTCCTTGTAGTTGATGCTAGTTGGTTTATTTGGTGGAAGATCATATGTTCAGATCCTTTATGCATATTAATACCCCTCTGATTATGGACATGAATATGCTTTGTGAGTAGTTACGTTTGTTCCTGAGGACATGGGAGAAGTCTTGCTATTTGTAGTCATGTGAATTTGGTATTCATTCTATATTTTGATGAGATGTATGTTGTCTCTCCTCTAGTGGTGTTATGTGAACGTCGACTACATGACACTTCACCATTATTTGGGCCTAGAGGAAGGCATTGGGAAGTAATAAGTAGATGATGGGTTGCTAGAGTGACAGAAGCTTAAAACCTAGTTTATGTGTTGCTTCGTAAGGGGCTGATTTGGATCCACATGTTTCATGCTATGGTTAGGTTTACCTTAATACTTTTGTTGTAGTTGCGGATGCTTGCAATAGAGGTTAATCATAAGTGGGATGCTTGTCCAAGTAAGGACAGTACCCAAGCACCAGTCCACCCACATACCAAATTATCAAAGTACCGAAAGCGAATCATATGAACGTGATGAAAACTAGCTTGACGATAATTCCCATGTGTCCTCGGGAGCGCTTTACATCATATAAGAGTTTGTCCAGGCTTGTCCTTTGCTACAAAAAGGATTGGGCCACCTTGCTATACTTTATTTACTTTTGTTACTTGTTGCTCATTACCAATTATCTTATCACAAAACTATATGTTACCTATAATTTCAGTGCTTGCAGAGAATACCTTGCTGAAAACCACTTATCATTTCCTTCTGCTCCTCGTTGGGTTCGACACTCTTACTTATCGAAAGGACTACGATAGATCCCCTATACTTGTGGGTCATCACTCCCACTCACTTTCTTGTAAATACAGGCTTCTCCAAAAGTCTGTATAAAACCATATGCTTTGATCACACTATCAAAATGTTTATTCCAACTCCGAGATGCTTGCACTAGTCCATAGATGGATCGCTGGAGCTTGCACACTTTGTTAGCACCCTTTGGATCGATAAAACCTTCAGGTTGCATCATATACAACTCTTCTTCCAGAAATCCATTCAGGAATGCAGTCTTTACATCCATTTGCCAAATTTCATAATCATAAAATGCGGCAATTGCTAACATGATTCAGATGGACTTAAGCATCGCTACGGGTGAGAAGGTCTCATCGTAGTCAACTCCTTGAACTTGTCGAAAACCTTTCGCAACAAGTCGATCTTTGTAGATAGTAACATTACCGTCAATGTCAGTCTTCTTCTTGAAGATCCATTTATTCTCGATGGCTTGCCAATCATCGGGCAAGTCAAACAAAGTCCATACTTTGTTTTCATACATGGATCCCATCTCATATTTCATGGCCTCAAGCCATTTTGCGGAATCTGGGCTCATCATCACTTCCTCATAGTTTGTAGGTTCGTCATGGTCAAGTAACATGACCTCCAGAACAGGATTAACGTACCACTCTGGTGCGGATCTTACTCTAGTTGACCTACGAGGTTGGATAGTAACTTGATCTGAAGTTACATGATCTTCATCATTAGCTTCCTCACTAATTGGTGTAGGAGTCACAGGAACAGATTTCTGTGATGAACCACTTCCCAATTAGGGAGCAGGTACAGTTACCTCATCAAGTTCTACTTTCCTCTCACTCACTTCTATTGAGAGAAACTCCTTCTCTAGAAAGGATCCATTCTTAGCAACGAATGTCTTGCCTTCGGATTTGTGATAGAAGGTGTACCCAACAGTCTCCTTTGGGTATCCTATGAAGACACATTTCTCCGATTTGGGTTCGAGCTTATCAGGTTGAAGTTTTTTCACATAAGCATCGCAACCCCAAACTTTAAGAAACGACAACTTTGGTTTCTTGCCAAACCACAGTTCATAAGGTGTCGTCTCAACGGATTTAGATGGTGCCTTATTTAACGTGAATGCATCCATCTCTAAAGCATAACCCCAAAACGATAGCGGTAAATCAGTAAGAGACATCATAGATCGTACCATATCTAGTAAACTACGATTACGACGTTCGGACACACCATTTCGCTATGGTGTTCCGGGTGGCGTGAGTTGTGAAACTATTCTGCATTGTTTCAAATGAAGACCAAACTCGTAACTCAAATATTTTCCTCCACGATCAGATCGTAGAAACTTTATTTTCTTGTTAAAATGATTTTCCACTTCACTCTGAAATTCTTTGAACTTTTCAAATGTTTCAGACTTATATTTCATTAAGTAGATATACTCATATCTGCTCAAATCATCTATGAAGGTGAGAAAATAACAATACCAGCCGCGAGCCTCAACATTCATCGGACCACATACATCAGTATGTATGATTTCCAACAAATCTGTTGCTCGCTCCATAGTTTCGGAGAACGGCGTTTTAGTCATCTTGCCCATGAGGCATGGTTCGCAAGTACCAAGTGATTCATAATCAAGTGATTCCAAAAGTCCATCAGAATGGAGTTTCTTCATGCGCTTTACACCAATATGACCTAAACGGCAGTGCCACAAATAAGTTGCACTATCATTATCAACTCTGCATCTTTTAGCTTCAATATTATGAACTAGCGGGGTGACCCGCACATTGCGCGGCTAGATTTTCTATCTATTTCTATATATGTTATTTTTATTTACCAATTTTATTTCATCTTATTTGCTTTAAATTTTGATATACATATGGTGTCAAGGATGTTGATATGTCACACCGAAAGACCAACTACTCTTTTACCTCATTCTTGGATATTTTGTAACAATTTATTTTATGGTATTTAGGAAATGTGTAATATTTATGGCTCATATCTAAACTTTATAGTCCATTCAATTCCCTGCCTCATCACTTGCGACATTGCATTTTTCTTATCCTATTAATACTATATGGTACATGATCCACATGCCGTGATATCTCCCCATCTTACTTTAATTCTCGTCGTTGTTCAGTCTAAGTCAACATATTTATTAGTGAATTTTATCGAAATGCAAAAATCTTGTGTCTGGCCACATTGCAATCATGGTTTTCTATCAGTACTATATCGTAGATCCACATGCTTGGATGTCCTCTCATCTTACTCTAATTATCTATGTTGTCCAGTCATCATAAGTTTTTATTTTCTATTTTTACCCACAATATTGCTTTGTCTACCATTATCTCCCAAGCAAACACCCAATTTAATTTTTCAGTCATAGTAGCAATGGTATATCACAAATTATGGAATAAAATGACACAAATATATATATATATATATATATATATTAACTACTCTATCTATTTGATGAAATATGCAGGACAATTAAATTAAACGCTTTCACTTAGGATGAGATGAAATTAAAGCTTTTTGGCCAGATGATAACAGCCAAAGCGAAAACATGGATATTAATTTATCCCGCGATTACTTTTGCCACATGTGAATGCTATAAAATGAGTGATTTCTTATGGCGGATCACTTTTGTCTTGTAAAACCATCTTTTCACTTAAAATGTGTTTGTGACGGTTTTGGAACGTCACGCCGGCCCTTTGGTTATCCACATCATAAACATTTGGCTATTATATATTACAAAATAATAAGCACAATTGACGCTGATCAACTGATAGGTGGCCTTCTAAAGATCGTGATTGTTTGGACTATATTCGCATGTGATTCTCTAACAACATAGCTTACATGATGGGATGTTTCGCCAGGTTGCCGTAAGGGACTGGTTTATTCGACTTAGTTGACAGTTCTTTTGTTCTGGTATCTCCTTATATTGGTTCACCTTGCTTAAATTCCTGTATACCTCATGTAAAATTATTGGGCATATATGCCTTATGCGAAAGTATTTTTCCTACTTACCGTTGGGCCTTGTCTTGTGGTGTGCACTTCATGTACGCAAACCTAAAATGTGAAAGTTCTCATTGGGAGTATAGATGCTCCTGTCAGGCTAGCCGTTTGCCATTTCTATATAGGTGTGTGAACAATGATGCTAGATGAATGAGCGCAATCTTGATTTTTCTGACATGTAGTAGACTCATTCTCCTGTGATTATTGTTATGTGTAACTTTTTTATTTTAATTGCAAAAGATCAATTTTGCTTGTATTTGATTAGTTATCTGTCTTTTATTATTTGTATTTGTGAATTAGTTTTTGCATTTGTTAATTGATATTCTTGGTACATAGTTTATATTCATGTATATTGAACGCCTAGGTATACCCCTTTTCACACTGTTGTTTATATTTTAGTTATGTTGATGCAAAAAAGGTATATCTCCGATTGCTAAACCATATTTTTCTTATATTTCGTTCTACTGCATGTTTCTAATTCAGCGAAGCAATACCAAATTATGTGTCAAACTGACCTCCTAAGAAAATTATCTCCATCTATTATTTTCAAATTGCACAGCCATATTTTTCGTATCTCTCCTTCTGCTACATCATCATAATCACTACATTATGTACCAATTAGACCCTATGCATGTGGCAAGTGTGCAAAAGAATTAATTCTTGCTACCTTTTCCGTTGTCAAAAAGTTGAATCTGTTTTGTTCCTGCATACAAATTAAGAAGTTCTACATAAATTCCCCTAAAAATATTACTACTTAAAAAAGGTTGGTCATGGATGTCAGTATGACATAATCAATTGTAATTAGCATATGGAATCGGATTAGCTCGGTCATGCAGATTAGGAGGCCATTTGGCTAGCACGTAATGTAGTGGAGCCTAGGAAAAAAAAGCATATGTATTTTTTATTCTGCCTACAACTTGTGCTCGATCCACAAATATAAAATTCGGCTGGACGCAAATTAGCGCTTAATGATTGTTTCACATAGAGAAAAATAGTTATGATGATATAAGGAAAGACACTTATATCTATGTATTGGGTCTGGACTCTAGCTTGCCTCAGCGGTTGTTCTATTGACGGATTGAACTTTTTACTCCGGCTCAGCACGTTTAGGCTGGTTGTAATGTATGGGATAAGGAGACATATATATACATACTTTTGTGCTCCAAATCACGGCCGTTCTTTTGAACTATTTTTCTACTATCGTTTTAATAATATAATAGATATGTATATCATTACTATCAAAATTCAACAAAAATAGACCACTTTTCAAGGGTGTGTGATCATAAAAGATTTTACTCATATAAATAGAACAACAATTATTCTCATATTTAAATGAATAATCGTCTCGCATTAAACAAGATTCAGATATAATGTTCATGCTCAACGCTAGCACCAAATAACAATTATTCGGGTCTAAAATTAATCCCGAAGTTAGATGTAGAGATAGCGTGCCGACCGCGATCACATCGACTTTGGAACCATTTCCCACGTGCATCGTCACCTTGTCCTTAGTCAATCTTCGCTTAATCCGTAGCCATGTTTCGAGTTGCAAATATTAGCAACAGAACCAGTATCAAATACCCAGGTGCTACTGCGAACATTAGTAAGGTACACATCAATAACATGTATATCACATATACCTTTGTTCACTTTGTCATCCTTCTTATCCGCCAAATACTTGGGGCAGTTCCGCTTTCAGTGACCAGTCCCTTTGCAGTAGAAGCACTCAGTCTCAGGTTTAGGTCCAGACTTGGGCTTCTTCACTTGAGCAGCAACTGGTTTGCTGTTCTTCTTAAAGTTCCCCTTCTTCCCTTTACCTTTTTTCTTGAAACTGGTGGTCTTGTTGACCATCAACACTTGATGCTCTTTCTTGATTTCTACCTCCGTAGCCTTTAGCATTGCGAAGAGCTTGGGAATCGTCTATCCATCCCTTGCATATTATAGTTCATCACGAAGCTCTTGTAGCTTGGAGGCAGTGATTGAAGAACTCTATCAATGACACTACCAACTGGAAGATTAACTCTCAGTTGAGTCAAGTGGTTGTGGTACCCAGACATTCTGAGTATATGTTCACTGACAGAACTATTCTCCTCCATTTTGCAGCTGTAGAACTTATTGGAGACTTCATATCTCTCAATCCGGGCATTTGCTTGAAATATTAACTTCAACTCCTGGAACATCTCATATGCTCCATGACGTTCAAAACGTCGTTGAAGCCCCAGTTCTAAGCCGTAAAACATGGCACACTGAACTATCGATTAGTCATCAGCTTTGCTTTGCCAGACGTTCACAACATCTGGCGTTGCTCCTGCAGCGGGTTTGGCACCTAGCGGTGCTTCCAGAACGTAATTCTTCTGTGCAGCAATGAGGATAATCCTCAAGTTACGGACCCAGTCCGTGTAATTGCTACCATCATCTTTTAATTTTTCTTTCTCAAGGAACGCATTAAAATTCAACGAAACAACAGCAAGGGCCATCTATCTACAACAACATAGACATGGAAAATACTATCAGGTACTAAGTTCATGATAAATTAAAGTTCAATTAATCATATTACTTAAGAACTCCCACTTAGACAGACATCCCTCTAATCATCTAAGTGATCACGTGATCCATATCAACTAAACCATGTCCGATCATCACATGAGATGGAGTAGTTTTCAATGGTGAACATCACTATGTTGATCATATCTACTATATGATTCACGCTCGACCTTTCGGTCTCAGTGTTCCGAGGCCATATCTGCATATGCTAGGCTCGTCAAGTTTAACCCGAGTATTCTCCGTGTGCAAAACTGGCTTGCACTTGTTGTATGTGAACGTAGAGCTTATCGCACCCGATCATCACGTGGTGTCTCAGCACAACGAACTTTCGCAATGGTGCATACTCAGGAAGAACACTTATACCTTGAAATTTAGTGAGAGATCATCTTATAATGCTACCGTCGATCTAAGAAAAATAAGATGCATAAAAGATAAACATCACATGCAATCAATATAAGTGATATGATATGGCCATCATCATCTTGTGCCTGTGATCTTCATCTCCAAAGCACCGTCATGATCACCATCGTCACCGGCTGGACACCTTGATCTCCATCGAAGCATCATTTTCGTCACGCCAATTATTGCTTCCACGACTATCGCTACCGCTTAGTGATAAAGTAAAGCAATTACATGGCGATTGCATTTCATACAATAAAGCGACAACCATATGGCTCCTGCCAGTTGCCGATAACTGTGTTACAAAACATGATCATCTCATACAATAAAATTTAGCATCATGCCATGACCATATCACATCACAACATGCCCTGTGAAAATAAGTTAGACGTCCTCTACTTTGTTGTTGCAAGTTTTACGTGGCTGCTACGGGCTGAGCAAGAACCGTTCTTACCTACGCTTCAAAAACCACAACGCGGTATAGTGATTGCTTTTTGATCTTCAGAAAGAACCATGTTCATTGAATCTGATTCAACTAAAGCTGGAGAAACAGACACCCACTAGCCACCTGTGTGCGAAGCACGTCGGTAGAACCAGTCTCGCGTAAGCGTAAGCGTAATGTTGGTCTGGGCCGCTTCATCCAACAATGTCGCTGAATCAAGAATCAACTAGTGACAGCAACCAATATGTATATACCCACGCCAACAACTCCTTTGTGTTCTACTCGTGCATATGACATCTACGCATAAACCTGGCTCGGATGCCACTGTTGGGAAACATAGTAGTTTCAAAAAAATTCCTACGCACACGCAAGATCATGGTGATGCATAACAATGAAAGGGGGGAGTATCGTCCATGTACCCTCGTAGACCGTAAGCGAAAGCGTTATGAAAACGCGGTTGATGTAGTTGTACATCTTCACGATCCGACCGATCCAAGTACCGAACGCACGGCACCTCCGAGTTCAGCACACGTTCAGCTCGATGACGTCCCACGAACTCCGATCCAGCAGAGCTTCGCGGGAGAGTTCCATCAGCATGACGGCGTGATAACGGTGATGATGTTGCTACTGACGCAGGGCTTCGCCTAAGCATCGCTACAATATGATCGAGGTGGATTATGATGGAGGGGGGCACCGCACACGGCTTGGAACAATCAACTTGTGTGTCCTAGGGTGCCCCCCTGCCCCCGTATATAAAGGAGCAAGGTGGGAGGCCAGCCGGCCTTGGTGCGCCCCAAGGAGAGGAGGAATCCTCTTCCTACTAGGAAGAGGATTCATCCTTTCCTAGTCCAACTAGGAAGAGGGAAGGGAGAAGGAAAGAGAGGGAGAGGGAGAGGGAAAGGGAAAGAGGGGCCGCGGTCCCTCCCCTAGTCCAATTCGGACTCCCCATGGGAGGGGGCACGCCACCTCCTGGGATGCTACCCTCTCTCTCCCCTCAGGCCCACTAAGGCCCAATACTTTCTCGGGGGGTTTCGGTAACCCCTCCGGCACTCCGATTTTCTCCGAAATCATCCGGAACACTTCCGGTGTCGGAATATAGCTGTCCAATATATCAATCTTTACGTCTCGACCATTTCGAGACTCCTAGTCATGTCCGTGATCACATTTGGGTCTCCAAATTACCTTCGGTACATCAAAACACATAAACTCATAATACCGATCGTCACCGAACTTTAAGCGTGCGGACCCTACGGGTTCGAGAACTATGTAGACATGACCGAGACTCGTCTCCGGTCAATAACCAATAGCGGAACCTGGATGTTCATATTGGTTCCTACATATTCTACGAAGATCTTTATCGGTCAAACCGCATAACAACATACGTTGTCCCTTTTGTCATCGGTATGTTACTTGCCCGAGAATCGATCGTCGGTATCCTCATACCTAGTTCAATCTCGTTACCGGCAAGTCTCTTTACTCGTTCTGTAATACATCATCCCACAACTAACTCATTAGTCACAATGCTTGCAAGGCTTATAGTGATGTGCATTACCGAGAGGGCCCAGAGATACCTCTCCGACAATCGGAGTGACAAATCCTAATCTCGATCTATGCCAACTCAACAAGCACCATCGGAGACACCTGTAGAGGACCTTTATAATCACCCAGGCATTGTTGAACGTCTTCATTCCCCACTCACGCGTATGCCCGCCTTGGACTACGCCATCGCCCACCCAGGATCTGTCCATAGTCAAGCGACGCCCTCCGCCTCCTGCTCACGTAGTCCATGGCAGTCACCACGCCCGGTATGTTCAGTCAAATGCCCTTGAGCTTTTTTGTTCAACCTTCTGTTGTTTTCTAGAGTAAAGCACGATGGTGAGGTACTCGGTGGTGGAGGATGAGTGGATGTGCGATGCATGGAAGGTCGTATCCGTGGACTTTGTAAGCATGAGGTAAGAGGGCTCAATGTATTGGCAATGCGTGTGCGCTTTGTTTCTTGAGCAAAAACACTCCGCGCTCTACCACTTGCACATGATTCATGATCGCAATGTCAAGTCGCTAGCCCATCGGTGGTACACCATCTCCAACACATCATGAAGTTTTGTGGTGCGCTTGCACAAGTGAAGACAGTGTGGCCAACAGGCTCGTCAATGGATATTGTAAGTTTTGCTTCTTGTTGATCTCCATGTTTGTCAATTTGTTAATTACTCAATGTTGCAACTTGATAATGATCACGTTGTACAGCCCGGATATGTTGTCGTGTTGTACCACATGACCAAGGGGAAGGCATTTACGTCATACATTGTTGGACCCTGAGGGGGCATAGTGTGTGGGAGGACTTGTGTCGATTGTGACTCCAGTATCGTTGAATTTGAAATCGATGAATTCGAAAAACTTGTTGAACATCATGTTCTCTCATATGTAATATTTACATTTGAACTACTGTTGTACTAGGGATATTACAAATTATTTATGCACGAATTGTGCTGTTTTCTATAATCATTTTGATGGGCTTAAAGAAAAGGAAAAAATGTAGATGTTTAGGGAAAAAATGTAGATGAACAAACTGAACTGTTGCTATCTTTCCGTTGAGAAATTAATGGAAAAGGGATGCCCGGTTGGAAAAAAAATTTATTCATGTTCGTGGATTAGTCCAAACTCGTCCACGATTGATACAACCGTACGGTGAATCGGTGTTGGATATATGCCCTAAGCACACAGTCAATAAACACACATGAATGCACCGTTGCATCCCTCGAATAAGTTGATTTATGGATACGCCTTTTGCGCTTTGCGCTTTCGGACGGTCGAACACAACGCGGCCGCACAGCGGGGCGTTCGCAGGCGATCAAGGGAGGCGCAGGTCGTGGTCCAGTGGGCCCGATCGGCCGAGGAGGCATTGCGTGGGGCGTGGCGTCACGACGACGACACCAGGGCGTAACGGAGCCTCCTCTCTTCCTTCGCCACGAAGGATCCGCCCGTCGCCCAAGAAAACTCCAAATGGAGAGAGCTACCGCGCGCGCGCCATGATTGCCGCTCCGCTCGCTCGCTTGCTTGCTGGCCGATTGAGTATACGCAGCCGAACACGCATCCCATGCACGCATGTAATGTAAGCTTGCCAATTGCCGTTTGCTTCCGCTTGCTTTCCCAATCGCTCGTTCTACTTTTCCTGCTTCTGGACGTGTGACTTGCCCGCATTTGGCAGCGACAAAATGGGTCGATGTGTTCTGGAAGCCCCATTTACGGATCGGCGACGATACACGAAAGATCTGTACTTATCAGATAGCAAGAGCGACACCAATCTGAACGTTTTCTTCAGATCCTCTAGAAGCAACGGTGGACCGTCACCGACAGAGCCCCCATGGCGGTGCGAGTTAATCACCATCTACTGCACCCATAATTACCTACCATGCTATACTAGTACGGAGTAGTAATTCGTCTGCTCGATCGATCGATCGGCCGACGTGGTCCTCCTGGATCGCACGTCGTAGGTCGGTGTCGGACTGCCGGCCCGTACCTAGGATCCGTGGTAAGGGGACACGCTACCCCGCGCGCGCGATCGCACGTCACACGTACCCACCCGTCCGTGTTCGTCAGACTGTGGCAACGTCGGGTCTACTGCGCTGTCTAACTTTTCTGCATTAAAATAAAAGATACTCCTAGCTGCTTTCACTGGTGCTGGCCGCAGCAATGTCAACGGATGTCAGAGACTTCCACGCCAGAAAAAAAATGGAGGGGGAAAAGGCAGCTGTCCGATTAAGGTTGACGTGATGAAATGCTTCCTGTCATCACCCAACTGTCCCACATTGGACGTTGTTCCCATTCAATGCGGACTAATCTGATTCGATCGCGTTTGATACGACCGTGCGGTGAGGGAAAATGGTACCACTTCACCCGCGAGGCCGAAAAGAAAAAAAGGAAGTTTCGGCACACTCCGAAGTCATATAGAGCCTGTTTGGTTACTTGCATGGATTTTTGAGTATTTGCATCTTTGGTTGAGTTGTAACAGGCTCAGCGAATACACGCTAAAACCCATATTCTGCATATAGTTTGATAGACTGCATGTAGGTTGGCAACATTAGGGAAGCAAGTTTTGTCTGGCGTTTGGTGGCCTGTGTTGGCTAGGCTGCTGCATAGGCACGGTGTTTGGTTGCATAGAGTAGATGTGATTAAGAGTTAACAACTACACATAACACACAAAATTACACTAGAGCACCTTGGCGATTGCAGTGGACGGTGGCCACAGCGCTGTGTCTGACGCGTGGAGCATGGAATCGTGGGCGAGCGATCCCATCGGCGACGCGACGAACCAGTTGCTAGCGTCGTCGTCGCTAAAAAAGTCCGCGAGGAGGGATGAGGAGGAGGGCGTTGAGATATAGGCCGGGAAGGAGAAATGCAATGCGCGTGACGAGGCAGAGGCCGATAGGAATGGCGTCGGTGGCGGCAACAGTATAGTAGAATGCGGGAGAGGAGACCGAGAGGAATGACGTCGACGACGGCGCCAGTGTAGTAGGATGCGGGAGGGGAGGCCAAGAGGAATGACGTCAATTGCGGCGCTAATGTAGTAGGCTGCAGGAGAGCAAGCCGAGAGGAATGACGCTAGCACCGGCGTTAGTGTAGTAGGACGCGGGACAGGTGGCCGAGAGGAACGACACCGACATTGACGCCAGTGTAGCATGACTAGGTGAAGGAGATTAAGGAGTGTTATTAAAACAGACTACACGTATGCATAGGCACAGTCCACGAGGGAGATGTAGATTGACTCGTCTACGATCATCGAAACAGAAAACGTGCAACAAGAAAGTCATGTGAAACTCCATGATGAATCTAGTGGTGAAAGGAATTCTAAACAGTCGATCGGGATTGAAAATTTTGTTGAAGTTCATCGGGAAAACCTCCGAACATTAGAAAATTGATGATTTACAGTTCCTGAAATTAAGAACCGATCATCTGAATGAAATCACAACATTGATGTGCATCTTTTTCATGTAGAGCATATCTCAAATTGAAGGACCGTTATGTAGATTAGAGAGCGAGAAGATCAAGGGGTGATTAGAATAGAACACATGGAAAACCTTGCATCCCTGTTGGAAACGGCCGATTCGGCCGTTCCTCCACGCCATGCCCAATCAAAAATGCTACATCTACATGAGTTTACAGGCTTCTCCCAAACTTCATAAACATCGTTCCCCCTGATTTTCATGGGGGTGGGGCCCCTCCCCAACTAACACCCAATCAAAAAGCGCCACGTAAAATCAATCATGTAAACTCCTGTAGATGTAGCATTGTTGAAGCCAAATAGCTGAAAAATAAAAAATGTTGGATCCAGCGTGTCTGGTTGGACTTGGGTGCAGATAGCCGAATAGGCCCATATTATAGCCCACAAACCACCATGTACCTAAGTATTGGGCCGGATGGATTTCCATCAATTTTTCTTCATGCCTAAAAAGTAGATTTTCTTTCTTCGTCACGTTCGTTGGGTATAGTCCAATCTCCTCTCTCTTGTTCCTTTCTTTTTTACTTTTTCATGTCCTTTGATTCTACTTCGGTTTGTCTTGGTTGTGATACCAGAGACTCTAGAGTAGTTGGACGAGAAAGCACTTATTTTGGATGGGCTTACGACTTATATGCTTTCATTAGTTATCTTTGTGCACTTTTTTCTGTTTTTATGTCGAGATTCCATTTTTTAATTTATTTTATGTCTTCTTCCATTTTTCTCAAAGAAAAAACTATTTTTATACATGACTTTTTTTGAAGACATGATGTATGTTTTTCTGCAACATGGTGAACTTTTTTCTTCAAAACACGGCAAATATTTTTTTGATACACCAAGAACATTTTTTCAACACACAACAAATACTTTTCAAATGCACAATGAACACTTCTTGAAATAATTTCTTTCAACTTTTTTATTCCTAAACTTGTTTGAATAATATTTAAGGAAAATCTTAAATTTCTTTTACTACACTTCGTCAAATTTTTTTGGAGCGATACACTTCTTTACAAATTGTTTTAAAGAAAAAGGACATGATATTATTCGGTTGTGATGGGGTGGCCTATATAAAGAAGTGTGGGCGTCAACTTAGTACTGGTAATTCCCACTTCGGGCCATCTTAATCCACGCGCGGGTCCGAAGATACCTTCACAATACACACCATTGCACGACTTGGGCAGGCCTATTACAGGGCACCAGCGCTGTTTTTTTTTTCCTTTACATTTCATTTTCTGTAATTGCTATTTATTTTAAAAATAGAAAGTATTCACAGATTTTTAAAATTAGGAAACCAGACAACATTCCGAATTTTAATTTTTTCCACAAATTTAATAAATGCTCGAAAAGTGACGAAAAATGTTCATGAAGGTGAAAAAAGTCGTGTATTTTAAAAAACTTATTGCAAATCAAAAAAGGTTTGCGAATTTAAAAAAAGTTTTCGAAAAAATGTAATATTCAAAAATTACGGAAATTATTTGCAGATTTCGGAAAAGGTTTGGGAAAGCAGAAATGTTCACAAATTTTACAAATATCCTTTAAATCAAAAATATGTTCGTGAATTAAAAAATGCTCAAATTTTTCGAGAAAATAATTGAAAATAGCTAAATTCTCGTTACTTGTTTTTTTCTCATGTATCAAATACTATTCATGAATTAAAAACCTGTTCTCTATTTCAAAAAGAACCAAAAGTAAAAAAAAAACAACAATCTGATTTTTTTATGAAATTTATAAATATTCATGAATTTGAAAAAGATCCATAAAAATTATTTAAAAAATGTCTTGACATCAACCTATATTAGTGAAATTCAGAAACTGTTCGCAGAATTGGATACATATTAAACTTGAAAATGAAAAAAAATTAACAAGTACAAAAGGTCTAAAGGAAAACACAAAAGAAAATACATCTTGTCGGCACAGTCATACCCAGCGGGGCGCAATTCGGTACGTGTTTCATTGCTACCTGTTGGCCTACGCGATAAATAGGAGCTGCCTTCGTGCGTGGTGCACGGAATACACACCACGTGCGGATCCCATACGACACTGGGCGAGCCCAGGTAAGATTTCGTCCGTCTTTTTTTATTTTCAAAAAAGTCCCTTTTTCTGCGTGTAAAAAAATGTCCCTGGCCATAATAAATCCATGAACATTTTTAATATAAGTGACTATCTTATAGAAATATTGAACATTTCTAGAAATTCCTGAAGGTTCTACAAAATCATGATTTTTTTGTTCAATTCTTGAACATTTCTAGAAATTCCTAAAGGTTCTACTAGAAATGTCGAACAGGTAGGGAAAACGGTACTATTACCATGAAAGTGATGTTCTAATCCCGAGCTCACATGAGCTCGGGTGAACAGTAAAAGAATTGCAAAAAAAATTGTGTGAAACTTCGGCAGGTGTTTTCATAGATTGCAAAATTTCATCACGTGATGACATTCGTGTAAAATGTGGTAAACTAATACAATTGATGCTCCAAAATGCGATTGAAAATAATTGTCAAAGTTTCATACAAAAAAATGGAAATTTTTTATATTTGCTTTTTTAATGTATTGTTCACCCGAGCTCATGTGAGCTAGGGATCAGAACAGCTGCGTCCACTATTACCCGTACTACTTAGCTGGGAAGAAAAGCAGAAGCCTGAGGCGGTGGGATTCGGACCATGCGGCTCAGCAACAACAACTGGACTGAACAATTTATGAACAACTTGTAGCCGAAAAGAAAAAGGCAAATGATGGAGTACTATGTATCTCTATCCAAATTCTAACGATTTTTGATTAGGACATCGTAAAGAATGAGTTTCCCACTGACTGAATTTTCAGCACAGAACTGAAGTAAACCAACAACAAAAGTAGTCGGTGCCAGTGGCGAATCTAAAAAAATGGAGGGCGGGCTGGACTGTCTGGGTCATGCAAATATGTATTGGATTGGGCCTGCAAATAGCTGGGCTGGGCCTTAAAACTAGTAGTGAAAACAAATTTTACAGTGCTGGAGGGGGGGCTTGAGCCTGTTAAAGCCTCCCCAGTAGAATCGCCCCTGGTCGGTGCTACTCGCATCAATGCCAACAGAGGTCAGAAGAGGAAAAATGATAGATGTGAAGGAGACTAGCTATAGGTAGCTATTTGGAGACGAAAAAAAGGACAAACGAAATGCCCATGCCCTGTCACCACAAAACTATCCCCAGTGCACCGTGCAAGGACATGTTTAACACAAATGCACATTACTCAGTCAGTCGTTGTTGAACCAAAATGTATTGTCCTTAAAACCTGGAAGGGGAAAAGAGGAGAGGAGATTTTTTTTTTTTTTTTGCGGATGAGAAGAGAGGAGATTTTGGCTAATATTGAGGTCTGGTCTATGTCTCGCCTTTAGCAAGACGGAAGCCAAGCTCGTCAACTACCAGCCGTTAGTGAGCTGGCCTAGTAGCCATGTGGTTTTGTCACGTTGACATCAAGCGCTTGTTATTTTGTAAATATTTCTTATATTTTTAAAATATTAAATCATATATTATGAAGAAATATTTTAGTTAACATTTTTATAAGTGTTCATTTCATATTTTTTAAAATGTTCATCTAGCTTAAAAAAATGTTGGCTCAATTATTAGAAAACATTTATACAATTCGAAAAGATATATGACATATCAAAATATTCAGGCATTTAAAAAAATAAAAATATCTGTGTAATCCAAAAAAATTGATTCGTGCCATGTAAGTTACATTTTACAAAAACTAACGCTTTCAAAATTTCTGTTTGTGGCATTTCAAAAAATGTTTATACAATGTAAAAATATGATCGCATAGTTTTGAAAAACTATTGCACAACTCAAATAACTGTTTTAAAGTATATTTGGAAACAATTTAACACATATTCCATAAAATGTACGAAACACATATTAAAAAAGTTAACCAAGTATTTGAAAAATATTGAATGTACATCAAAATATTTTAATTTATATGTAAAATGTACAATGTCTATGAAAAAAGGTTGATATCAAAAGTAAAATCTAGAAACTGCTAACCATGTATTTGAAAAATGCTAAATGTGTATAAAATGCGCCTAAAGTATAGGAAAAATATACAATATGAAAAGTAAATAAACATGTGTTAAAAAACAAAACTGAAAAAGATATGGATAAAACAAAGTAAACCGGTCAAAACAGAAAAGGTAACAAATGAGACCGAAGAGAACAACAAAAGGCCAAGAAAATCATACAAAAACCAAAAAAACGATGTAAGAATATGAAAAATAAGTTTAAAAAACCATAGAAAACAACCTGCGGGCAACTAAGATATTGGACCGTTCGAATAGCGCCACGCTACAGCTGAGACGCATGCGCGGGGAACCCACGCCAGAGATAGATATGGCCAGCCCAGATGCTTGGATGCCACAGCCTTGTTTCTTCAGTTTTTATTTGTGTTTTGTGTTTTCGTTTCTTGCATTATTTATACTTTAAAATATTTTAAATATATATTTCAAAAAAATAAAAAAATCCTTGCACTAATGTTTTTATTTTGTAAATTTTGATTATAATTTAAAAATACTAAATCATATTATGAAAGAAAGTTAGTTAATTTTTTATAATTATTCATCGAATATTTTAAAAAACGTTGATCTAGCTTAAAAAAATGTCCGCTACGTTATTAGGAAACATTTGTACCATTCAAAATTATATATGGCATATAAAAATATTCAGGAATTTAAAAAATGTGGCATTTAGGAAATATTAGAAATTAAAAAAATGTCTATGTAATTGAAAAGCAACTGCTTCGTGGCATTTAGAAAATATTTCAGCTAGATTTCGCAAAATCTTAAAGCTTTCAAAAATACTGTTTGTGAAATTTCAAAAATAGTTCATACAATGTAACAATATGATCGCACATTTTTGAAAAATGTTTCGTATAAGTCATATCACTTTGTTTAAAGTATATTTGAAAATAATTTAGCACATGTTCCAAAAAATGTGCAAAGCACGTCTTTAAAAAAAGTTAACCAAGTATTTGAAAAACATTAAACGTATATAAAATTGTTTTAATGGTATACATAAAATGTACAATGTGTATGAAAAAGGTAGATATAAAAAATAACTATCGTTTTCCTGTCTTCCTCCCGAAGACAAGAAAAGCGATCTTGCTTTTTGCCGCGAGGGACTCGCCTCGGACAT
>NC_057794.1:55353017-55454775 GCF_018294505.1 Triticum aestivum
CACGTGCGTGGATAATTTTAGGCCAAGGTAGCTTAGTTTTTTAGGTTGTTCGTTGTCTTGGCTTTGGCATCGGCAATAGCGACGCTGAATAAAATGTATTCAAATCCTACTCCAATGAGGCGATTGGTCCTATGCTTGGGATGAATTTGAAATCTAATCTTTTCAAGCAAGAATGGTGTGGCAGCCACGGAATCCTCATGGTGGGCCCGTGTCCTTCGGCTCCGACGGTGTTTGCTCCAGCACAGGCGTGGTGCTTGGAGGTATTCCAGGAGCACATGCAAATTATGGTCTGCATCAGAGGGCATCTGAAAGATGGTATCGTGTGCTGAGTTTGTGGTACGTGGACAGAAGGTATGATTTTCTCCTCCGACGTCTTAGTCATATGGGGGTGCTAGATTTGAAGTTCGATGGCGTGTCTAGGATGTTCCCTCAAAGCTGCATATCAGCGATGGAGCCGCGTCGAGCTCGGGTGTGGAGGTAATCCGACATATTTTTCTTTGGTGGCTGATGTGATGGTGCGAGAGGCAGGTGATGGGTGTAGGTGTCAAGCTCAAAGGTTTCTTCGGTCTTATTTTTAATTTTACATTTTGACGTTCTTTAGTGCAAAGGCTAGCGTTCTGCTAATCATTCAGTTTTGTCTGGTCAGTATGTACATGACTTGTACTATGATCCTTATGATATAAATGAGACACGTATTACAATGTAAAAAGATATCAAAAATAAATTTTAAAAACGGTCGATCATATATTTGAAAATGCTAAATGTGTATTAAAATGTGTGCCTAATGTATAGACATGTGTTGAAAAAAGAAAAAGAAAAAGATGAATAAAGAAAAATTAACCGGCGAAAACCGAAAAAGAAACAAATGAACCGAAGATGAAAAACAAAAAAGCCAAGAAAATCATTAAAAAACAAAACCGATATAGATCTGTGAAAAATATGTTGGAAAAACCACAAAAGATAACCCGCGGGCTACAGCTGTGACACATGGGTGCCCCTATGTCTCGCACAAAGCGAGAACTAGGTAACCCTCGCCGAAAGGGTAGAGTGGGATGGGCAGAATGGCACAGCCTTGTTTCCTCTGTTTTTATTTACGTCTTCTGTTTTTGTTTCCTTCATTATTTTAACTTCTTTTATAGTTTAAAATATCGTAAATATATATTACAAAAAAGTATCTATAAATGTTTTCAAAAAATGTTGATTAGGAATTTAAAATTGTTAAATGCGTGTTGAGAAAATTATTATCATGTACACGAAAATGTATACAAAAGAAAACATTATTTATGAAAAAAATTGATCATGTATTTAAAGTATTTTAATCAAGCATTTTAAAAATGTTAAATATGTATAGAACAAATTTTGAGCCTATGTTAAAAAATAGATATTTTTTAATATTGTATATAAAAAGGTAAATCAAGCATATCAAAAAATGTTGAACAAGTATTTAGAAAATGTTAATCAAGTATTTAAAAAAATTACATGTGTATATAAAAAATATTGACTATGTATTAAAACATAATGAAACAATTTAACCATGTATATAAAAATATTGAACAAGTGTTTGAAAATGTTAATCAAGGATTTGGGAAATGCTAAATCTGTATAAAAATGTTAATCTTTTATGTCAATATTTTTATTTGAGCATCTACAAAATATTTATGTGAATAAAATGTTCACTATCTATTCACCAAATGTTAATCCTGTATTTAAAAAATGCTAATCAATGATTTGATTTTTTTAATGTGTTTAGAAATAATGCTAACCATGTGTTTGTATTGCAATTTTTTTATACATGTATGGGAAAATGTTCTTGACATATACGAAAAATGTAAAATGAAAACCAAGATAGAAAAAGAAAAAACAAAGCGAAGGATAAAAGGATAAAAACAATAAAAGGCAAAAGGAAAAAGGAAAAACCAGATGAAAAACGAAAAGAATAAGGGGAAATAGATAAGGGAAAAAAGAAGCAGACGAAAACAAAAAACATGGAAATAGAACAAAACAGAAGAAAAAGAAAGAAAAAACCAAGAAAAAAGCCGATGCAAAAAAGAAAGACAAAATAAAAAGATCAGGAAAAAGAACTGCAAAACCGCCTATTTTACACTCAACTAGGTCCCGCCATAGTACTTTAAACGAAGTTTAAGTTAGCTAAATGGCTAGCATAGCTACCCGATAGCCGGGGCGCCTAGTTTTGAATCCTGATTTCTCCCAAATTTTATTCGTCTTTGTTTTAAACACACGCTAAAAGGCAGCCCAATAGCTACAATGCGGGTGAATTTGCTTCGGCGAGACAAAAATAGCTCTCGTTTTAAAAATTTAAGCGAGAGCTCAAAATCACTAATTTAGAAGAACTTTTTGCAAAGGCCACCCCCACCTTCTCAAGTTGCGACAAGTGTCACACTGCATGTGCGTCACTTGTCACAACCGGACAGTTTTTTCCTTTTTTCGTATGTTCATTTATTTAAAACGTTTTATCTCTCGAATCCGTGTGTCCAAATCAAGAACCTTTTTCACCATTGGATTTTTCGCGTCGAGATTTTCAAAACTAGATCTTATGTTCATAGGCTTCGACGAACTTTTTTTTACGAAAATTTAGACAAAAACAGAACCAGGAGAACGCTTTTTTCCCTTTCTGAGAGGCACGACCATGCCCCTCGCAAAAGTAAATCCGTGCTGTAAATCTGTGCCTTTCTTTTTTTCCTTTTGCTGAGAGGCACTCGCGTAAGAAAATCCGTGCCTCCACAAGTAAATTAATGCCTCTCACAAAAGAAAAAAAACACGTTTTTTTGTAAGAAAAACCAGGGGGACCAAAAAAAGCTGAAAAATTCATCTTAAAGCGAAAAACACATACAAAAGAATAAAAATAAAATTCAGAGGGAGCGCCCAGAGCGCGCCAAGTGGCGCGCTCCCAGACCTCCTCAAGTGACTCTTGCAGGGGCTTCCGATGGAGTGCTCCTTAATTAGTTGCTCTCGACGAAGCTCCCGCGTAGTATAGAAGCCATGGAGTTTAACACACAAAAGCCCACGATAGACAACTACCGCTGACAAGGGGCCCAAGCCAGAACAAAGGAAGAAGACACAGATGCAGTCCAACCGCGCGAGAGCTGTGTATCACCCGTACTTAGTCCTAATAGGTCTTGCGATGCTACTGGACTTGCCCAATACTGTACCTGCAGGTGAGTTTTTTCTGTTTTTTTAATTGATTTTTTTCACTATTTTTGCCTTGTTTTTTTATTTCTACGGTTTTTCTCGGTTTTAATTGTTTGTTTTTCTGTTTTTGTCAAGGATTTTCTATTTATTTTTTCAATTTTTAACACATGTCTAGTTTTTTCGTACATGTTGTTCTTTTTTATATAAATCAGGAATGTTTGTCGTATTGTATATACATTTTTTAAAATATCAGATATATTTGTTAAACTTGTTAATATTGTCTTAATTTTAATTAACATTTTTTGAGTGGTACAACATTTTTTTTCATTTCACAAATATGTTTATAAATTTTATAAACATTTTTTAAAGGTCACATAAATTTTCAAAACGTGTAATTTCTGTAAAATATCAAAAAAAATCCTGTCAAGATTTTTAGATGCCACAAACAATTTTTTAAGGCTACATGAACATTTCCTGACAGCGCAATGATTGTATTTTTAAATTTAAATATAATACTTATTCCATTTCATAAATGTAAATAAAGGTAAAAAAAATTTAGGGAATACCAAGTTTTTGTTCATCATAAGCACAACGTGTGGGATACAGTTCAGATCGTGGGAATCACCAAACCAAAAGTGACGCATCGGGCCTAGTGACAAAGCAAATTCGGCTAAACTATGTGCCTCAAAATTGCCAGCACCAAAACAACGACACTCTAACATTAATCTTGCTAACAAAATAAAAATAAATAAACTTAGAATGCATGTTTATACCTATGCTAGGGTCGCTAACGGGAAAGCTCGGGTCTTGCTGGGCTCGGGCATGTAATGGTTGCTCAAGACGAGCTCTATTCCGTCTTGCATAAGGCGAAATATTGCCTCGCCCATGTAACCTGCCGCAATAGAACCTTGAACTGAAACAAAACTTTGGTTACATCTTGACGCCCAAAAATACAATTTTAATTACCGAGCAAACCCCATTTGCACTCTTCCTCTCCAAATACCAGAATCATATACAATTTGCTTAGGAAATTAAGATTTGATTTCATGGCAACTGGATAATATTTCAACATGGGACTAAAGATGGGGTTGGTGGTTCAGGTATGATACTTCGTGACCACTCCGGTGGTATTATTTTCAACTCCTATAGACACCTTTTTTCATGTAATGATGTGTTGGAGGCTGAGATTTTAGCTATCTGGGAGGGACTCATGCTAGCCCTACAGTGGAGCAATCTATCAATTAACATTGAAAGTGAAAATTTGGAGGTTGTGAATATGTTGAAGAGTGGAGACACAAACATATGAAGATACACATTTCTTGTTAGAGAGATAAAAGAAAACATGTCTGAACAAAGTTCTTGTATTACTCATATCCGTTGTGGTTGTAATTTCTCTAGTTATGTTTTGGCAAACTTTGGAAGGACTGAAGGCCAAACTGCTGTATGGCTTGGGTCGGGATCAGAGGTCGTTTTAGACACTGTTAAGCGTGATTGTACTTTGATTGAGTAATACAAGAATTATTTCCGCAAAAAACATGGGACTACGTATCAACTGCATTAACCCCATTAACCATCCTATTGCAGTTCCTCCATGTATGTACTAATAGATGTGCCCATGGATACCCAAGCTTGCCTCACAAAGTAAAGTGAAGCAAAGTCGCCGGTTGTCATCCGATGATGATGATCATACAAGCCTGAAATTGCTCGTGAAAGTACTGTATGACGAGAAAGGCAAATTAACTCCGGCCTGAAAACCGTCATAGACAATAACTCATGAGCGCGAAAGCCAGTGAACGTTTCCAGTTTCCATCGCCCATTGGAAGAATCGGGCAAGCACGGGGCACGACACCAGCACGAGCTGCCCCACACAAAAACGGCCAGGGTAGCAAAGACAACGCCTCAAACGGCAACCTCACCGTCCATGGACGGAGATATTGAGATTTCCATCTACGACGGTCGGTGCTACTCGCATAAGTGCCAATGGAGGTCACAATAGGAAAAAAAATGACAGATATGAGAGACTAGCTCTAGGTAGCTATACGAAGCCGAACAAAGGACAAACAAAATACACATGCCCTCCCAGCACAAAACTATCCCCGGTGCCCCGTGCAAGGACATGTTTGATACGAATGCACATTAATTCCAGTGAGTCAGTGTTGAGCGAAAATATACTGCCCTTGCAACAGGAAGGGGAAAAGACGATCGGATATTTTGGGCTGTATGAAGGTCTAGTCTATGTCTCGCCTTTAGTATTTTTTTTTTGAGTGGTTGTCTCGCCTTTAGCAAGACCGAAGCCAGGCTGGTCAATTAGGAGCCGATTGTGGGCTGGCCTAGTAGCCATGTAGTTTTGCAACATTGACATCGCGCGTGTGTATTTTTTTCTTGAAACTCTTGTTTATATTTAAAAAAATACTAAACCATATGTTATGAAAATATAATTTCGTTAATTTTTATAGGTGTTCATTACACATTTCAAAAAATGTTCATATAGTGTAAAAATCATTCTCTTAATTTTTAGATAACATTTGTACCAATAAAACTATGTTTATGATATATAAAAAATATTCACGCTTTAAAAATGATAATTTAAACAATTCTATAAAATGTAAAAATAATGTCCGTGAATTCATAAAAATGTACTGTACCATTTGAAAAAAGATGTTAGTTACATTTTACAAAATCATCACACGTTTCAAAAAATTGTTTGCGACTTTGAGAAAATGTTTATAGAATGTAAAAAAATGGTTGCATAGTTCTAGAAAATGTTTTAAAGTATATTGGAAACATGTTTAATACCCATTCAAAATAAATTTAAAAATCATGTATTTAAAAAATAATCAAGTATTTGAAAAATATAAACTTATATAAAAATGTTTTAGATGTATACAAAAATATACAATATATATGAAATGCATAAAAATCAAAATCAAATTTTAAAAACTGTTAATTAGGTATTTGAAAAATGCTAAATATGTATAAAATATGTTCTTAATGTATAAAAAAATATACAATGTGCGTGAGATTTTTAGAAAAGAAACAAATGAAATCAAATAAAAAATAAATAAGTGCAAAAAAACAAAGAAAACCCGATGTAAAACTATGAAAAAAAGAGATAAAAAAACCAGAGAAAAAACTCATGTGCAACTATTGTATCGGGCCAATCGAATAGCACCGCGTTGCAGCTGGGACGTATTACAGGCATTTTCTATTTGGCGCCACATGCGCCAGTTAACGTGCAGTTCGTTAACTGGCGCCTGTGGCGTCCGTAAATGGGCCGGCCCATCTAGGCGCCGATTGACGATTTTTTTATTTGAAAATTCTGTGAACTTTTTTGAGATTGATGAAAATTTTACAAATTTAACAGACATTTGTCTTGAATATGTATGAATTTTTTATTTATGAACTTTTTTTTTTCAGTTTCATGAACTTTTTCTAAAAATACATGAACTTTCTTTAAATTTCTATGAACTTTTCTCAAATTTAATGAAATTTTGCTAAATTGTTTAACTTTTTTTCAATTTGAATGAAATTGTTTTCAAATTTATGAACCTTTTTTAAAGATATGAACGTATTTTTTCAAATGGATGAACTTTTTTTCTTTAAATCTCTATACCTTTCTTCATTTCATATTTTTATTTTGGTAAAAAAATAAAAAAAAACTTGAGGCAGCACGCTCGTGGGCCGGCCCATTCTAGCAGCGCTGCAGGCGCCAGATCATTAACGGGCGCCTGCAGCGCTGTATAGGAGCTCCCTTACCGTATTACGTGTGGAAGCCATGATCTCAAATCCACAATAGCCCAGGATAGACAACTTACCGCAGGCAAGGGGTTCAACCGTCCAAGCCAGAATAAAGGAAGAAAGACGCGGACGCAGTGCAACCTCACGACGGACGAGACTTGCCTGCTCCCCGGCGTGTGCCCATCCGTGCTTCCGCGTACGTGGCTTGATTTGATTGGACAAAATAAGGCCCGGCTCCACCCCCTTAAAATCAAGAGGGAAGATGATTAGATTAGAAATAAAAGAGGAAAAAAGACAACCGTAGGATGAAGTGGGAGCACGGATGGGAGCATGGGGAGGGAGCAGGCAAGCCGGATCCCCTCGCGACAGCTACGTATTGGCAATTGCCCATAATAAATCCTCCTCATAGGTATTGTAGCTACATGTGAGTTTTTTCTTTTATTTTTAATTGATTTTTCTCTGTTTTCACTCGGTTTTTTGAATTCTTTTTGGTTTTCTTCGTTCATTTTTTGATTTAGATTGTTTATTTCTTGGGTTTTTTAATCAATTTTTTCAACACATGTCTACATTTTTTCGTGCACATTGTTTTTTTATACATCAGAAACATTGTTTTGTACTGTATAAACATTTTCTTAAATGACACAGACATATTTGTGAAACTCGTTACCATTTTATTAATTGCAACTTACAATTTTTAAATGCTACGAAACATTTTATTGAATTGCAATAATATTTCATAAATTCTACAGACAGTTTTTGGCAATGTCGCATAATATTTTTAAAACGTGTAATTTTTTAAATGTCACATACTTTTTAAATCTTATCAATATTTGTAAAAGTTGCGTGGACAATTTTTAAAACAGTACATGAACATTTCTTGAATGTGCACTGTGCATATTTTTAAATTTCAATACTCCCTCCAATCCATATCACTTGTCGTTCAAATGATTGTGTAGATATATTTTAATGGTAGATACGTCCATTTGAGCGACATGTAATATGGTTCGAGGAATAATTTTTTTCATTTCACAAATTTAAATAAAGGTAATAAAAAATAAAAAATAACGTTGCTATCGAGGAAAGTCTCGGGTCTCGTACTGGGCTCAGCCAATGTAATGGGTGCTCAGGACGAACTCTATTCTGTGTTGCTTAAGGCGAGATACTGCTTCGCCCATGCAACTGAGACCTCCCATGTGCCGCTTATTGCGGTAGACAGTCTGCATTTCACAAACAGCGGGTCCCTGGTTGGGCCGGCCCACTAATTAGCAACCGCGCACAACTACCATGTCAAGGGGGCATGCAGTTAGCCACACAAGCTTGTAAGTGCATGTGACTAACACGTCGCGAGAATGCTCAAGAACTAATGCTGCAGCAGATCAGAATATAATTTGTTTCTTCTAAATCATTTCTTGAAAATTACGAGTATTTTTTATTCTCACATTTTTTAACAAACATGATCTTCTATTGCAAAATGTGAACAATGTTTGAATTAGTGAATAAATTTAAAACATGCGATAACACCTTGTGAATTTATGAACAAATTTTCGTAAAATAGAACATATTTGAAATTTGTGAACAAAATTTACAAGCCAAAATATTTTTTGAAAATTCCAAACATTTATTAAATTATAGAACATTTTTTAATTTGTGAAATTCATGAACCTATTTTTCAATTTTGCACATATTTGAATTTCTGAAGAAAGTTCGCAAGCACGGAGATTTTTTTGAAAATTATGAACAATTATTAAAATTCCTGAACACCTTTTCTTGTTCAAAAGTACGAAATGATATTCCAGTTTTCAAAAAATAAATACATTTTATGATATTCGAAACATTTTTGAAATCATAAAAAACAATTGTGATTTTTTTGAAACTGGAACATTTTATCAAAATAGTGAACATTTCTTGAATTTTTTAAAAATGCATTTTTTTTAAAAACATGAAGTTCTAAACTTTTTAGAATTTTCAAACATTTATTCAGAGGAAGCGAACAAATTTTGCAAAAATTCTTACCTTAGCTGGAATTTCTGATTTTTTTGGAAAACCGGAACATTTTATGTAGAAATGAACAAATTTTATGCAAATATGTTTTAAATTTCTAAACATTTGTTGAAAAAAGAAAAATAACTTGAAAATATAAAACAAAATATAAAAGGGAAGAAAAGAAAAAAAATATAGAAAAAAACTCAAAATTAAGAAAAAAGAGAACGAAAAAACGAAAAAGAAAGACAAAAGAAAGAAAAACGCTTCAGGAACCTTCTAGAATATTCCCAAAACTGAAAATAAATAGCTTCTAAAGTGTAGAACATTCCCAAAACCGTAAACAGAAAGCTTGCGTATAGCTATGAAATGGGCCAGACCAATTCGCTCGATATGGAGCGTTGCATGTGCATGGCGGCAACAGTTTTCTGCAACATGCGGGAAATAGGAAATCCGCATGCAACCTGCCGCAATAACCTAGAGGCTAGAACTGAACCAAAACTTTGGTTACACCTTGAGGCCCAAAAATACAATTGTAATGATCGAAATCCAATAAATTTGCTTCGGCAATTAAGATTTGATTTCATGGCAATCGGATAATATTTCAACACATGATTGAGGAAAATGTGGCTATCAAACTTAAGCAAAACCGCACAAGCAGCTTTGTGGATAACCACATCAACTACCCTACTGCAGTAAAGTGAAGCAAAGTCGCTAGTCTGTCATCCGATGAGGACAGTCTATCGCCATACATGCCCGAAATGGGGCATGAAAGTACTCTATGAAGAGAAAATATGTGTGCAACCGGGTAGAGAGATCGTACATTTGATCTTCTATTCGAGGGACAGGTCGAGAGACTGTTCGATGGACCGTTTGAGGGAGAAAATTCTCGCGGCTAGGAGGATGTAAATCCTATCTGCGGAAATCTACACCAATGATCTGAGCCAACTCTTCTTCAGTTGCGCTATGAGTTGGTAACGATCGGATCAAACATTGTATGCATCTTCATAGTGGCCCTGGGCTGGTGCGTAGGACGGATTTTTTTGTTTTTTGCTGTGCTACAAGTTGGTAATGATCATATCAAATATTGTATGCATTTCATAGTGATACTGGGCTGGTGCGTAGGACATAGCTTTTTTGTTTTCTGTTGTGTTACCCAACTAGAATATGAACACGAAAGCGAGTTGCAAGTCTCATAAAGTGCTTAATATTACCATTTAAAAACAAGTTGCAAATATCATAAAGTGCTCAATATTACAATTTAAAAGTGAGCTGCAAACTACAAATAGAAGAACAATCTCAAGGTACAAGACTGACAACAATAGCCTCAATATGTGAACGTTTTAGTTTGCACAATCTTTTTTACTAAGCAACCATCAATCCATACCACTACAAAATTCATACTAAGCTATCAATCACACAATTTTCCATTAACCATAAAACTACATTCCATCAATCACTACATGTTTGCACCATCCAAATCAGCATACATTTTAGCAAACAACTAAGCATACAATTTTTTAGAGTGTTTAATATATAGCAATAGAGAGAAATCCAGATATGAGAGGGAGAGAGGATGAGTCAGAGAGGAAGCAAGGAGATGAGCTCACCAGCAACGACGATGCTGGCACGGGAGAGAGGGTGGCCGGAGCTTTTGTAGGGCGGACGGGACAGGGCGGTGGGCACGGATGCGATGGGGATGGTGGTGGAGGAAACGGGATGACCGGGCGCAGAGGCGACAGATATGGTGGCGGACGGGACGGGGCAGCAGCGTAAAGGACCTGCTGCTGGCTGATCTTGTGGTGCTAGGTCGGGCTCCCTAGCTGGTGGCGAGAACCCTAGCTTGACATCGAGACGCTCGTGGCAAGGGATGAACGACTATGGGGAAACAAACGGTCGGCCTCTAGCTATGGACCTGTAGGTCTGCGGTAAACTACCCACGCTTCATCGGAAGGGCAATAGAGTTGATATAGAAGCCCTCCGTGATCGAATCCCCCTCCGGCAGGGAGCCGGAAAAGGTCCCTAGATGGGATCTCATGGGTACAGAAGGTTGCGGCGGTGGAAAAGTGTTTTCGTGGATGCCTCTGGTGGTTTGAGGATATTTGGGAATATATAGATGAAAGAATTAGGTCAGGAGGGTCACGGGGGCCCACAAGGGTGGGGGCGCGCCCTCCGTCCTTGTGGCCACCTCGTGGCTCCTACGACTTCATCTCCAAGTCTCCTGGTTGTCTTCTGGTCCAAGAAAAATCATCACAAAGGTTTCATTCCGTTTGGACTCCGTTTGGTATTCCTTTTCTGCAAAACTCAAAAACAAGGAAAAACAAAAACTGGCACTGGGCTCTAGGTTAATAGGTTAGTCACACAAAAAATATAAAATAGCATATTAATGCATATAAAACGTCCAAGACGGATAATGTAATAACATGGAACAATCAAACATTATAGATAGGTTGGAGACATATCAAGCATCCCCAAGCTTAATTCCTGCTCGCCCCCGAGTAGGTAAATGATAAAAACAGAATTTTTTGATATGGGATGCTACCTAACAGAACTATTCGTGTAATTTTCTTTATTGTGCATGAATGTTCAGATCCATAAGATTCAAAACAAAAGTTTAATATTGACATAAAAACAATAATATTTCAAGCATACTAACAAGGCAATTATGTCTTCTCAAAATAACATGGATAAAGAAAGCTTATCCCTACAAAATCATATAGTCTGGATATGCTCCATCTTCATCACACAAATATTCAAATCATGCACAACTCTTATGACAAGCCAAGCAATTGTTTCATACTTTTGACGTTCTCAAACATTTTCAACTTTCATGCAATACATGAGCGTGAGCCATGGACATAGTACTATAGGTGGAATAGAATATATATGGTGGTTGTGGAGAAGACAAAAAAAGGAGGTAGTCTCACATCAACTAGGCGTATCAACGGGCTATGGAGATGCCCATCAATAGATATCAATGTGAGTGAGTAGGGATTGTCATGCAACGGATGCACTAGAGCTATAAGTTTATGAAAGCTCAAAAGGAAAACTAACTGGGTGTGCATCCAACTTGCTTGCTCATGAAGACCAAGGGCAATTTGAGGAAGCCCATCATTGGAATATACAAGCCAAGTTCTATAATGAAAAATTCCCGCTAGCATATGAAAGTGATAACATAGGAGACTCTCTATCATGAATATCATGGTGCTACTTTGAAGCACCAGTGTGGAAAAAGGATAGTAACATTGCCCCTTCGCTCTTTTTCTCTCATTTTTTTATTCTCCTTTCTCTTTTTTGGAGACTCTTTTCTCTTTTTTTGAAGACTCTTTTGGCCTCTCTTTTTTTATTTCCTCAGATGGGACAATGTTCTAATAATGACATCACACTTCTATTTACTTACAACTCAAAAATTACAACTCGATACTAGAACAAAATATGACTCTATATGAATGCCTCCAGCGGTGTACCGGGATGTGAAATGACTCAAGAGCGACATGTATAAAAAATGATGAAAGGTGGCTTTGCCAAAAATACGATGTCATCTACATGATCATGCAAAGCAATATGATAATGATGAAGCGTGTCATAATAAACGGAACGGTGAAAAGTTGCATGTCAATATATCTCGGAATGGCTATGGAAATGCCATAATAGGTAGGTATGGTGGCTGTTTTGAGGAAGATATATGGTGGATTTAAGGTACTGGCGAAAGTTGCGCGGCACTAGAGAAGCTAGCAATGGTGGAAGGGTGAGAGTGTGTATAATCCATGGACTCAACATTGGTGATAAAGAACTCACATACTTATTGCAAAAATCTATTAATCATCAAAAAAAAGTACTACACGCATGCTCCTAGGGGGATACATTGGTAGAAAAATACTATCGCTCGTCCCCGACCGCCACTCATAAGGAAGACAATCAAAAAATATCTCATGCTCCAACTTCGTTACATAATGGTTCACCATACGTGCATGCTACGGGACTCACAAACCTTAACACAAGTATTTCACAAATTCACAATTACTCACTAGCATGACTCTAATATCACCATCTTTATATCTCAAAACAATCATAAGGAATCAAACTTCTCATAGTATTCAATACACTTTATATGAAAGTTTTTATTATATCCCTCTTGTATGCCTATCATATTAGGAATAGATTTATAACCAAAGCAAATTGTCATGCTGTTTAAAGACTTTCAAATAATATAAGTGAAGCATGAGAGTTCAATATTTTCTATAAAATAAAACCACCACCGTGCTCTAAAAAGATATAACTGAAGCACTAGAGCAAAATTGCCTAGCTCAAAAGATATAAGTGAAGCACATAGAGTATTCTAATAAATCACGATTAATGCGTGTCCCTCTCAAAAGGTGTGTACAGCAAGGATGGTTGTGGCAAACTAAAAACCAAAGACTCAAATCATACAAGACGCTCCAAGCAAAACACATATCATGTGGTCATGTGGTGAATAAAAATATAGCCTCAAGTAAAGTTACTGATAGACGAAGATGAAAGAGGGGATGCCTTCCGGGGCATCCTCAAGCTTAGGCTCTTGGTTGTCCTTGAATATTACCTTGGGGTGCCTTGGGAATCCTCAAGCTTAGGCTTTTGCCACTCTTTATTCCATACTCCATCAAATCCTTACCCAAAACTTGAAAACTTCACAACACAAAACTCAACAGAAAATCTCATAAGCTCCGTTAGTATAATAAAATAAATCACCACTTTAGATACTGTTGTGAACTCATTCTTTATTTATATTGGTGTAATATCAATTGTATTACAACTTTTCCATGGTTCATACCCCCCGATACTACCCATAGAATCATCAAAATAAGCAAACAAAACATAGAAAACAGAATCTATCAAAAACAGAACAGTCTGTAGCAATCTGTAACTCTCGAATACTTCTGTAACTCCAAAAATCTTTAAAATTAGGAAAGCCTGGTCAATTTGTTTATTAATCTTCTGCAAAAAGAATCAGTATTTTATCTCGCTTTGTTAAAAAAGAGAATTGTTTTCCTGAGCGCAAAAGTTTCTGTTTTTCAGCAAGATCAAATCAACTGTAAGCCATCCCAAAAGTCTTACTTGGCACAAACACTAATTAAAACACAAAAACCACATCCAATCAGAGGCTAGATGAATTACTTATTGCAAAACAAAAGCAACAAGTAAAGAAACAAAAATAAAATGGTGTTGCCTCCCAACAAGCGCTATTGTTTAACACCCTTAGCTAGGCATAAAACACGAATAGATCTAGGTATTGTCATCTTTGGTATGCAATCCATAAGTAGCTCTCATAATAGATTCATATGGCAATTTAATTTTCTTTCTTGGAAAGTGTTCCATGCCCTTCCTTAACGGAAATTGAAATCTAATGTTTCCTTCTTTCATATCAATAATTGTACCAATCGTTCTAAGGAAAGGTCTACCAAGAATAATAGGACATGTAAGATTGCAATCTATATCAAGAATAATGAAATATACGGGCACATAATTCCTATTTGCAACAATAAGAACATCATTAATCCTTCCCATAGGTTTCTTAATAGTGGAATCCGCAAGATGCAAATGTAGCGACCAGACCTCAAACGGTCCAATCTCCGTGCTCCGATGTCATCCCTGGATCAGTAATGCTGACACCACACAGTACTTGAAGGATTTATAACAGAGTAGCAATCACACACTTATTACATCGAGTGTCTCAATAGAGAACTTATTACAATAAATATGGCTTAAGGCCATCTAATAACGATAACAACGGAAGGCTTGGAAGATAAATGAGTCCGTCAACTCCAACGGCATCACTGAGTATAGAACCACAACCTAAAACTCCTTAATTATCGTCTGAAAAGTCTGCAACATTAACGTTGCAGCCCGAAACGGGTCAGCACATGGAATATGCTGGCAATGTAACACATAGAGAGTAATGGAAAGAAACAAGCTATTCTACATGCATATTTGGCTGGTGGAAAGCTCTATGGTTACAGTTTTGCGAAAAGCTAATTTTCCCTACTGCAAAGGAATAAATTTATTTAACTATCATGGTGGTTGTTAAACATTGAGAATGGTTGACAGCATCCTCAATCCCAATTAAACATCATCATTAAACAAACCCATCAAATTAATTTTATAGTAACATGTTGAGATTCACATGATAATCCAGGTACTAGATACTCAAGATGTCCATAACCGGGGATACGGCTAACCATAATTAGTTTATACACTCTGCAGAGGTTTGCGCACTTTTCCCCACAAGACTCGATCGCCTCCGTTTGGTTTCTCGCACTACACGGTGTTTGAGAAACGGATGACCGAGACATAGTCTTTCAGAAGTGCTAGCACCTTACAATGGGTAGACCGTCCCACCTACATCCCCTACATCTGCTAGTCTACCACTGTAAGAGTTCGCACGACTTAGTCAACTATGCTAGAGCCCATAGTAGTTTGTGGCTGCACACGGAAGTTTCTAGCATGAATAATCTCATGATCCCTTTGAACCTGGGTGGCGGCCCAAAAGAAAACAGGCAATCCTGGAATACCCAGGTACCTCAATCCACCCAGATGTGTGTTTAAGTTGCCACCTTAAACAAACCATTAATTAACCAACTCACATCTGTCATGGATACACTCACCCAATCCACGTCTACTAGCATAGCATGGCATAATAAGCAACGTAGAAGTAACTCCCAAAGGTTTGATAATAAACAGGTAATAGGTACTACCTCAACTACTTCCCAAACCCTCAATTTAGTTAGATCCTAATCATGCAGTGTGTAAGGATTGATCTAATGCAATAAAACCGGGTAGTAGGAGGTATGATCAAAGTGTTACTTGCCTTGCTGATGATCCGGGAAACCTAGCGATTCGAAGTAACAAGCGACGCACTCCGGGTACTCTATCGCAAACAAACCAGCACATAATAAGTACTCATATAATGCACAGGTAAAACTCGAATAAGAGATCTAACCAGAAGGTTCAACTTAAGAACTCCGGTTGGCAAAAAGAATCCAATCGAATGAAGCAACGAAAGACAAACATCAAAAGAAACAAGCTTTGTTTACTATTCTGGATCTAAGACAATTTTTACAGAAGCAAAAACTTATTTAAGTTGGTTAAACGGAAAGAGGGTTTCGAAACGAAACTCCAGGCGCTTGAATCGTCTGATTCTGATAAACGAGCGAGAAGTTATACTAAAACGAAAATCGGATCAGAAATCACGATTAAAAATAATCGCGGAAAATCCGAGAAAAAGAAAAACAACGAACAGATTAACGAACGAACGTTCGTTAACTGGATCTAAATGACGAACACGTTCGTTAAAACGAACGAACGAGCGAACGCTCGCTAAATAACTAAACCGTAAAAAAACCGTTCTAATAAAAAAACTGATCTGTTTTTTTAATAAAAATCGGGCGGTTTTCTGAGGAAAACCACCGGCGACGGCGGCTACCTCGGGCGGCGGGACGGCGGGGTCGGCGGCGAGGCAGCGCGGCAGGGCGGCGGTGAGGCGGCGGCGCGACGCTAGGGTTTGGGGCGCGCGGGCGGGCTGCGGGGCTAAGGCGCTGGTGGGCTTTGGCGGCTCGGGCGGGCGGCTTATAAAGGCCCCCCGGGCGGAGTCCCGCTCGGGTACGGCCCGGAGTCGGTTCAGATTTTTTTTAAATTAATTCCGCGCAGAAAAACCAATGAAAGAAATACTAAACGAACTACAAAAATCCCGAAATAAAACTTCCCCAACTTCTAAAATCAAGCCGCACGAAGTGAACATTTATTTGGGGCCTAAATGCAATTTTGAAAAACGCACATTTTTTCCTAAATTCAAATAAAATAGCAAATAAAACCAAATAAAATCTTATTTGATTTTTTTATCAAATCCTCAATATATCTTTATTTTGGGAAAGTCATTTTATTCCCTCTCTCATATTTTTGTAATAGAAATAATTGAAGATGAAATAAATAAAATCAAAAGATCCTATTTTCAAAATTTGAGACAACTCAAATATGAAAATAACGAAATCCCCAACTCTCTCCGAGGGTCCTTGAGTTGCGAAAAATTTCTAGGATCAGCCAAAATGCAATAAATATGATATGCAATGATGATCTAGTGTATAACATTCCAAATTGAAAATTTGGGATGTTACAAACCTACCCCCCTTAAGATGAATCTCGCCCTCGAGATTCGGGTTGGCTAGAAAATAGGTGACAGTGGTCTTTCAGCAATTCTTCCTCTCGTCCCCAGGTGGCTTCATCCTCCGTGTGGTGGCTCCACTGAACCTTGCAAAACTTGATAACCTTGCTGCGGGTGACTCGACTGGCATATTCTAGAATCTTAACTGGTTTCTCCTCATAGGTCAAAATCACTGTCCAACTAAATTGCTTCCAGTGGTACCGTATCTCTCAGCGGTATGTCAGCCATTTCTGCGTGGCACTTCTTCAACTGGGATACATGAAACACGTCGTGAACTCCTGACAGTCCTTCGGGTAATTCCAACTTGTAGGCTACTTCTCCCATACGTTCCAACACTTTGTATGGGTCTACAAAACGTGGCGCTAGTTTTCCCTTAACTCCAAAGCGCTTAACTCCTCGAAGTGGAGATACTCGAAGATAAACTCGGTCTCCAACTTCGTAAACTGTCTCCTTGCGTTTAGAATCTGCATAACTCTTCTGCCTGGACTAAGCTACCTTGAGACTATTGCGAATTAATTTCACTTTCTGTTCAGATTCCTTTATCAGATCCGGTCCAAACAACTGGCGATCTCCAACTTCATCCCAGGACAGTGGGGTCCTGCACCTCCTTCCGTACAAGGCTTCGAAAGGGGCCATCTCCAAACTGAATTGATAGCTTTTGTTGTAAGAGAATTCTGCATACGGCAAATTCTCGTCCCAACTAGATCCGTAATCTAGCGCACAAGCTCTTAGCATATCCTCCAAGATCTGGTTGACTCTCTCAGTTTGTCCATCTGTCTGCGGGTGGAAAGCTGTGCTAAACTCTAGTCTGGTTCCCAAAGTCTCATGCAACTGATTCCAGAACTTTGAAGTAAACTGGGTTCCTCTATCTGATACAATGCTCCTTGGAACTCCATGCAGACATACGATCCTGGTCATGTATATCTTTGCCAACTTTGCACTGGTATATGTAGTCTTCACTGGAATGAAATGAGCTACCTTTGTAAAACGATCGACTACAACCCATATCGAGCCATAGCCTGAACGTGTTCTGGGCAATCCAGTAATAAAATCCATGCCTAGCTTATCCCACTTCCATTCGGGTATCGGCAATGGTTGTAGCAATCCTGCTGGCTTCTGATGCTCTGCCTTCACTCTCTGACATACATCACAAACTGCTACGTACTCCGCAATATCCTTCTTCATTCCGGTCCACCAGAAAATATCCTTCAAATCCAAATACATCTTGGTATTTCCTGGGTGAATCGAATATGGTGAATCATGGGCCTCTTGTAAAATTAACTTCCTGATCTCCGAATCATTTGGCACATAAACACGGTCTTCAAACCATATGGTATCGTGCTCATCCTCACGAAATCCCTTAGCTTTTCCTTTGCTAATTTTCTCCTTAATAGAAGCAATCTCCTTGTCAGTCCTTTGGGCTTCTCTGATTTTATCCATCAATGTAGACTAAATCTCCAATGCTGCTACATAGCCTCTCGGGACTATTTCCAAACATAGCTCTCGAAGATTTTCGGCTAACTCCCTTGGTAAATCTCCCGTCATTAAGGTGTTGACGTGGCTATTACGGCTCAACGCGTCAGCTACTACGTTAGCCTTTCCAGGGTGATAATGCAATCTCATATCATAATCCTTGATGAGCTCCAACCATCTCCTTTGTCTGAGATTCAACTCCTTCTGTGTGAAAATATACTTCAAACTCTTATGATCCGTATACACTTGCAATGGTTTCCAATCAGAAAATGTCTCCAAGTCTTCAGTGCATGCACTACGGCTGCTAACTCCAAATCATGCGTAGCATAATTCAACTCATGAGGCTTAAGCTGTCGTGAGGCATATGAAACAACTCTCCCTTCCTGCATAAGCACTGCTCTAAGTCCTCGACGTGAAGCGTCGCAATACACCTCATAATCCTTGGTCTGATCTGGTAAAATCAACACTGGTGAGGTAACCAAACGTTTCTTCAACTCCTGAAAACTAGCCTCACATTCCTCCATCCATATGAACCTGGTATCCTTCTTCAACAACTCCGTCATAGGCTTCGCAATCTTTGAGAAATTCTCAATAAACCTCCGGTAGTATCCTGCGAGTCCAAGAAAACTCCGGATCTCTCCCACGATGGTTGGTGCTTCCCACTTGGTGGCGGTATCAACTTTAGTGGGATCTACTGCTATACCTTCTCTGGATATAACGTGACCGAGAAATCCGACTTCCTTCAACCAAAACTCACATTTGCTAAACTTGGCATATAATTGATGTTCTCTGAGCTTTCCAAGAACCAAACGAAAATGTTCCTTATGCTCCTCTTCATTCTTTGAGTAAACCAGGATATCATCAATGAACACTACGATGAACTTATCCAAGAACTCCATAAACACTTTGTTCATCATGTTCATAAAATATGCAGGTGCGTTAGTCATACCAAATGACATAACGGTATACTCGTACAGCCCATACCTGGTGGTAAAAGCCGTCTTGGGTATATCCTGTTCCTGAATCTTCAACTGGTGGTATCCTGATCGCAGATCGATCTTGGAAAATACCTTAGCTCCTTGCAATCGATCAAACAGATCATTGATCATCGGTAGTGGGTACTTGTTCTTGATGGTTACTTCATTCAATCCTCGATAATCGACAACCATCCTTAACGATCCATCCTTCTTTTCTACTAGAAGTACTGGCGATCCCCAAGGTGAAGAACTTGGGCGAATATATCCTTTATCCAGTAACTCCTTAATTTGCTTCTTAATTTCCACCAAATCCTTTGCAGGCATCCTATATGGTCTCTTTGATATTGGCCCTGTGCCTGGCAAAAGCTCAATCAAAAACTCAATATCTCTATCCGGTGGCATGCCTGGCAAGTCTTCTGGAAATACTTCGGGGAAATCCTTCACTACTGGTACTTCCTCCTGCACAACTCCGGTTAAACAATTTATTTGAGTCCTCTTTGGCACATGTCGGGATACATACTTGATCCTTCTCCCTTCTGGGTGGTAAGCAAAATTGACTTACTGGCACATTCAATATTCCCTTCATACTTTGATAACCAATCCTTGCCTAATATCACATCCAATCCTTGGGATTCCAACACTATTAGGTCTGAGGGAAAAACATAGTTACCAATCCTTAATGGTAACCGATCACGCCATAGACTAGCCATATATTCTGCTCCAGGCGAGGTTACTAACATGGGTGACCTAAGGGCTTGGGTTGGCAGTTTATACTTATCCACAAATCCCCTTGATATGTATGAATGCGATGCACCAGTATCGAAAAGAACGAGTGCAGTAAATGACTTAACCAAAAACTTACCGATTACTACATCCGGCTGCTCTTCAACCTCCTCCACGTTAACGTGGTTCACCTGTCCCCTGTTGAAAGGGTTCGGCTTCCTCCCAGAGCTTCCATTGCCATTTCCATTCTGTGATTCAGGACATTCATTGGCATAATGTCCGGTCTTCTGGTACTTAAAGCAAGTGACTTGGCTCAGGTCTTTCTTGGCTGGGGTTGATGGGTTGGTGCGGTTCTGGCCGTTGCTTCCTCCATTCCCATTACCATTCTTGGGGCCATTGTGATTGTGCGAGCTACCTCCTCCATGGGTATGCTGAAAATGTCCTCCCGGCCTCGGGGTAAATCGTGGCTTCTGCTGAGCTACTGAATTGTACTTTCCTTGTGCATACTTCCTCTTGCGATTCTCAATTTGCTGCTGCTTCCCTTCAATCATGAGAGCACGATCTACCAACTCCTGGTAGTTGTTGAAGGTTGCTACCATCAACTGCATGCTCAACTCATCATTCAGTCCTTCCAGAAATTTCTCCTGCTTAGCTGCATCCGTAGCAACGTCATCTGGGGCATAACGTGCTAGCTTACTAAAGTCCTCCACATACTGGCCAACTGTCCGTCCTCCTTGGCGCAAGTTACGAAACTCTCGCTTCTTCATGGCCATAGCTCCTGCTGAAACATGGGCAGTTCGAAAAGCCTGCTGAAACTGGTCCCATGTGATAGTATCGACAGGGAAAGTGGCTGTGAAATTCTCCCACCATGATGCTGCGGGTCCTTCAAGCTGATGTGCGGCAAACTTCACCTTCTCCGCATCCGTGCATCCTGCTGTGGTCAACTCTCTAGCTGTCTTGCGGAGCCAATCATCTGCTACTATCGGCTCGGTGCTACTGGAAAACACCGGCGGATTCAGCCTAAGAAAACGGGCTAAGTGATCAACAGGTGGTGGTGGTGGTGGGTTGTTGTTGTTGTTCCCTTGATTCTGATTCTGGACTAGCAACTGCATCAATGTGTTCTGCCGCTGGATCAACTGGGTGAGCTCCGGTGGAAGGGTAAATCCGGGGTCACGTCTCGGAGGCATCTGAGGGTTTAGAAAAGATGAGATTTAAGAATAGAGGGGGTCTAAAGAGAAAACACTACCCATATGCACATGAGGCAAAAGCAAACAATTCACTTCATTCATTCAATCAAACAAGGGCATACAATCGATCTAACTATCGCAAAAGTGCTCGGACTATAATATTTACATGGTGGACTACTACTACTGATGAGGTGGTCTACTAGAAATATTCTTCGGTTGCAGACTCCATGATATCTGCTCCAGCTTCATCAACATAGTCATCATCGCTATCATCTGGATCCGAGTCGGTGTCGTCGATGATGATGTAGTCTTCCGGGCGAATCTCCTTGGGTTCTTCGTCTTCTTCTACTGGTGTAGGGCCTCCCATAAATATTCCAATCTTCATTGTTAGGTCGGCATTCTTCTCCACTAATACTTCAATTTCCTCTTCATAATCTTCACGTGTAGCCTTGAGTTCTTCATCCAGTTCCTTGATTCTTGTCTTTGCCTTCTTCAGGTCTATCATGTCGGCGCACATCTGGTTCTCTTGACGTCGATTGTGCTGGTTTAACTCCTGGATAAAAGCTGCAATTGATCTATCCTTTCTGGTGCTGATCATCTCCCAGTGCTCATCTCGGCGCCCACAAATCTGGTAGATAGTATCCTTGAGATCATTGCGGTAGACTTCTCCAATGCGTCCCATGGCGATGTGAGCTGCCATGCTCTTTCCTAGACTCCAAGTTGGTGCATCAAAAGAAAACTCTATGGGCTCAGTGACTGGCATGAACGTCCTTCCTGGAACTTGAACTTGAATCATCCAGCGCTCTTCTTCAGGTAAAGTGGCGTTGTAGGTTCCGGTGAAGCTTGGTACTCCTATGTTCAGGTATCTAGTGACTTCCTTCAAGTGACGTCCAAAGGGTGTATCTTCATCCGGTTGCGTGAACTTGTTCCTTGCATCCGCCATCCTAAAAGAGTAGAAAAGATGAGGAGTCAGAAGAGAAGAGAGTGAGTAGTGATCTAGGTCTTTAGCTTAGTGGTCGTGTCCTACAGTCAGCGTGTGCTCTGATACCATCTTGTAGCGACCAGACCTCAAACGGTCCAATCTCTGTGCTCCGGTGTCATCCCTGGATCAGTAATGCTGACACCACACAATACTTGAAGGATTTATAACAGAGTAGCAATCACACACTTATTACATCGAGTGTCTCAAAAGAGAACTTATTACAATAAATATGGCTTAAGGCCATCTAATAACGATAACAGCGGAAGGCTTGGAAGATAAGTGAGTCCATCAACTCCAACGGCATCACTGAGTATAGAACCACGACCTAAAACTCCTTAATCGTCGTCTGAAAAGTCTGCAACATTAACGTTGCAGCCCGAAACGGGTCAGCACATGGAATATGCTGGCAATGTAACACATAGAGAGTAATGGAATGAAACAGCTATCTACATGCATATTTGGCTGGTGGAAAGCTCTATGGTTACAGTTTTGCGTAAAGCCAATTTTTCCCTACTGCAAAGGAATAAATTTATTTAACTATCATGGTGGTTGTTAAACATTGAGAATGGTTGATAGCATCCTCAATCCCAATTAAACATCATCATTAAACAAACCCATCAAATTAAATTTTATAGTAACATGTTGAGATTCACATGATAATCCAGGTACTAGATACTCAAGATGTCCATAACCGGGGACACGACTAACCATGATTAGTTTATACACTCTGTAGAGGTTTGCGCACTTTTCCCCACAAGACTCGATCGCCTCCATTTGGTTTCTCGCACTACACGGTGTTTGAGAAACGGATGGTCGAGACATAGTCTTTCAGAAGCGCTAGCACCTTACGATGGGTAGACCATACCACCTACATCCCCTACATCTGATAGTCTACCACTGTAAGAGTTCACACGAGTTAGGCAACTATGCTAGAGCCCATAGTAGCTTGTGGCTGCACACGGAAGTTTCTAGCATGAATAATCTCATGATCCCTTTGAACCTAGGTGGCGGTCCAAAAGAAAACAGGCAATCCTGGAATACCAAGGTACCTCAATCCACCTAGATGTGTGTTTAAGTTGCCACCTTAAATAAACCATTAATTAACCAACTCACATCTGTCATGGATACACTCATCCAATCCACGTCTACTAGCATAGCATGGCATAATAAGCAACGTAGAAGTAACTCCCAAAGGTTTGATAATAAACAGGTAATAGGTACTACCTCAACTACTTCCGAAACCCTCAATTTAGTTAGATCCTAATCATGCAATGTGTAAGGATTGATATAATGCAATAAAACTGGGTAGTAGGAGGTATGATCAAACTGTTACTTGCCTAGCTGATGATTCGGGAAACCTAGCGATTCGAAGTAACAAGCGGCACACTCCGGGTACTCTATGGCAAACAAACAAGCACACAATAAGTACTCATCTAATGCACATGTAAAACTCGAATAAGAGATCTAACCAGAAGGTTCAACTTAAGAACTCCGGTTGGCAAAAAGAATCCAATCGGACGAAGCAACAAAGACAAACAGCAAAAGAAACATGCTTCATTTACTATTCTGGATCTAAGGCAATTTTTACAGAAGCAAAAACTTGTTTAAGTTGGTTAAACGGAAAGAGGGTTTCGAGACGAAACTCCAGGCGCTTGAATCGTCTGATTCCGATAAACGAGTGAGAAGTTATACTAAAACAAAAATCAGATCAGAAATCGCGATTAGAAATAATCGCGGAAAATCCGAGAAAAGGAAAAACGACGAACAGATTAACGAACGAACATTCGTTAACTGGATCTAAACGACGAACACGTTCGTTAAAACGAACGAACGAGCGAACGCTCGCTAAATAACTAAACCGTAAAAAAACCGTTCTAATAAAAAAACGGATCTAAAAAAACCGTGGTTTTTTTAAAATAAAAACCGGGCGGTTTTCTGAGGAAAAACGCCGGCGACGGCTGTTACCTCGGGCGATGGGACGGTGGGGTCGGCGGCGCGGCGCTAGGGTTTGGGGCGCGCGGGCGGGCTGCGGGGCTGAGGCGCTGGTGGGCTTCGGGGGCTCAAGCGGGCGGCTTATAAAGGCCCCCCGGGCGGAGTCCCGCTCAGGTACGGCCCGGAGTCAGTTCGGATTTTTTTTAAATTAATTCCACGCAGAAAAACTAAAGAAAGAAATACTAAACAGACTCCAAAAATTCCAAAATAAAATTTCCCCGACTTCTAAAATCAAGCCGGACGAACTGAACATTTATTTGGGGCCTAAATGCAATTTTGAAATCGCACATTTTTTCCTAAATTCAAATAAAATAGCAAATAAAACCAAATAAAATCTTATTTGATTTTTTTATTAAACCCTCAATATTTCTTTATTTTGGGAAAGTCATTTTATTCCCTCTCTCATATTTTTGTAATAGAAATAATTGAAGATGAAATAAATAAAATCAAAAGATCCTATTTTCAAAATTTGAGACAACTCAAATATGAAAATAACGAAATCCCCAACTCTCTCCGAGGGTCCTTGAGTTGCGAAAAATTTCTAGGATCAACCAAAATGCAATAAATATGATATGCAATGATGATCTAGTGTATGACATTCCAAATTGAAAATTTGGGATGTTACAAACCTACCCCCCTTAAGATGAATCTCGCCCTCGAGATTCGGGTTGGCTAGAAAATAGGTGAGGGTGGTCTTTCAACAATTCTTCCTCTCATTCCCAGGTGGCTTCATACTCCGTGTGGTGGCTCCAGTGAACCTTGCAAAACTTGATAACCTTGCTGCGGGTGGACTGGCATACTCTAGAATCTTAACTAGTTTCTCCTCATAGGTCAAATCACTGTCCAACTGAATTGCTTCCAGTGGTACCGTATCTCTCAGCGGTATGTCAGCCATTTCTGCGTGGCACTTCTTCAACTGGGATACATGAAACATGTCGTGAACTCCCGACAGTCCTTCGGGTAATTCCAACTTGTAGGCTACTTCTCCCATACGTTCCAACACTTTGTATGGGCCTACAAAACGTGGCGCTAGTTTTCCCTTAACTCCAAAGCGCTTAACTCCTCGAAGTGGTGATACTCGAAGATAAACTCGGTCTCCAACTTCGTAAACTGTCTCCTTGCGTTTAGAATCTGCATAACTCTTCTGCTTGGATTGAGCTACCTTTAGCCTGTCGCGAATTAATTTCATTTTCTGTTCAGATTCCTTTATCAGATCCGGTCCAAACAACTGGTGATCTCCAACTTCATCCCAAGACAGTGGGGTCCTGCACCTTCTTTCGTACAAGGCTTCGAAAGGGGCCATATTCAAACTAGATTGATAGCTGTTGTTGTAAGAGAATTCTGCATACGGCAAATTCTCGTCCCAACTAGATCCGTAATCTAGCGCACAAACTCTTAGCATATCCTCCAAGATCCGATTGACTCTCCCAGTCTGTCCATCTGTCTGCGGGTGGAAAGCTGTGCCAAACTCTAGTCTGGTTCCGTAAGTCTCATGCAACTGATTCCAGAATTTTGAAGTAAACTGGCTTCCTCTATCTGATACAATGCTCCTTGGAACTCCATGCAGACATACGATCCTGGTCATGTATATCTTTGCCAACTTTGCACTGTTATAGGTAGTCTTCACTGGAATGAAATGAGCTACCTTTCGCAAACGATCGACTATAACCCATATCGAGTCATAGCCTGAACGTGTTCTGGGCAATCCTGTAATAAAATCCATGCCTAGCTTATCCCACTTCCATTTGGGTATCGGCAATGGTTGTAGCAATCCTGCTGGCTTCTGATGCTCTGCCTTCACTCTCTGACATACATCACAAACTGCTACGTACTCCGCAATATCCTTCTTTTTTTGAAAGCTCCGCAATATCCTTCTTCATTCTGGTCCACCAGAAAATATCGTTAAAATCCAAATACATCTTGGTATTTCCTGGGTGAATCAAATATAGTGAATCATGGGCCTCTTGTAAAATTAACTTCCTGATCTCCGAATCATTTGGCACATAAACACGGTCTTCAAACCATATGGTATCGTGCTCATCCTCACGAAATCCCTTAGCTTTTCCTTTGCTAATTTTCTCCTTAATAGAAGCAATCTCCTTGTCAGTCCTTTGGGCTTCTCTGATTTTATCCATCAATGTAGACTGAATCTCCAGTGCTGCTACATAGCCTCTCAGGACTATTTCCAAACATAGCTCTCGAAGATTTTTGGTTAACTCCCTTGGTAAATCTCTCGTCATTAAGGTGTTGACGTGGCTCTTACGTCTCAATGCGTCAGCTACTACGTTAGCCTTTCCAGGGTGATAATGCAATCTCATATCATAATCCTTGATGAGCTCCAACCATCTCCTTTGTCTGAGATTCAACTCCTTCTGTGTGAAAATATACTTCAAACTCTTATGATCCGTATACACCTTCGCAATGGTTTCCAATCAGAAAATGTCTCCAAGTCTTCAGTGCATGCACTACGGCTGCTAACTCCAAATCATGCGTAGCATAATTCAACTCATGAGGCTTAAGCTGTCGTGAGGCATATGAAACAACTCTCCCTTCCTGCATAAGCACTGCTCCAAGTCCTCGACGTGAAGCGTCACAATACACCTCATAATCCTTGGTCTGATCCGGTAAAATCAACACTGGTGAGGTAACCAAACGTTTCTTCAACTCCTGAAAACTAGCCTCACATTCCTCCGTCCATATGAACTTGGTATCCTTCTTCAACAACTCCGTCATAGGCTTCGCAATCTTTGAGAAATTCTCAATAAACCTCCGGTAGTATCCTGCGAGTCCAAGAAAACTCCGGATCTCTCCCACGGTGGTTGGTGCTTCCCACTTGGTCACGGTATCAACTTTAGTGGGATCTACTGCTATACCTTCTCCGGATATAACGTGTCCGAGAAATCCAACTTCCTTCAACCAAAACTCACATTTGCTAAACTTGGCATATAATTGATGTTCTCTGAGCTTTCCAAGAACCAAACGCAAATGTTCCTTATGCTCCTCTTCATTCTTCGAGTAAACCAGTATATCATCAAGGAACACTACGACGAACTTATCCAAGAACTCCATAAACACTTTGTTCATCATGTTCATAAAATATGCAGGTGCGTTAGTCAGACCAAATGACATAACGGTATACTCGTACAGCCCATACCTGGTGGTAAAAGCCGTCTTGGGTATATCCTGTTCCCGAATCTTCAACTGGTGGTATCCTGATCGCAGATTGATCTTGGAAAATACCTTAGCTCCTTGCAATCGATCAAACAGATCATTGATCATCGGTAGTGGGTACTTGTTCTTGATGGTTACTTCATTCAATCCTCGATAATCGACAACCATCCTTAACGATCCATCCTTCTTTTCTACTAGAAGTACTGGCGATCCCCAAGGTGAAGAACTTGGGTGAATATATCCTTTATCTAGTAACTCCTTAATTTGCTTCTTAATTTCCACCAAATCCTTTGCAGGCATCCTATATGGTCTCTTTGATATTGGCCCTTTGCCTGGCAAAAGCTCAATCAAAAACTCAATATCTCTATCCGGTGGCATGCCTGGCAACTCTTCTGGAAATACTTCGGGGAAATCCTTCACTACTGGTACTTCCTCCTGCACAACTCCGGTTAAACAATTTACTTGAGTCCTTTTGGCACATGTCGGGATACATACTTGATCCTTCTCCCTTCTGGGGTGGTAAGCAAAATTGACTTACTGGCACATTCAATATTCCCTTCATACTTTGATAACCAATCCATGCCTAATATCACATCCAATCCTTGAGATTCCAACACTATTAGGTCCGAGGGAAAAACATAGTTACCAATCCTAAATGGTAACCGATCACACCATAGACTAGCCATATATTCTGCTCCAGGCGAGGTTACTAACATGGGTGACCTAAGGGCTTGGGTTGGCAGTTTATACTTATCCACAAATCCCCTTGATATGTATGAATGCGATGCACCAGTATCGAAAAGAACAAGTGCAGTAAATGACTTAACCAAAAACTTACCGATTACTGCATCCGGCTGCTCTTCAACCTCCTCCACGTTAACGTGGTTCACCTGTCCCCTGTTGAAAGGGTTCGGCTTCTTCCCAAAGCTTCCATTGCCATTTCCATTCTGTGATTCAGGACATTCATTGGCATAATGTCCGGTCTTCTGGCACTTAAAGCAAGTGACTTGGCTCAGGTCTTTCTTGGCTGGGGTTGATGGGTTGGTGCAGTTCTGGCCGTTGCTTCCTCCATTCCCATTACCATTCTTGGGGCCATTGTGATTGTGCGAGCTACCTCCTCCATGAGTATGCTGAAAATGTCCTCCCGGCCTCGGGGTAAATCGTGGCTTCTGCTGAGCTCCTGAATTGTACTTTCCTTGTGCATACTTCCTCTTGCGATTCTCAATTTATTGCTGTGTCCCTTCAATCATGAGAGCACGATCTACCAATTCCTGGTAGTTGTTGAAGGTTGCTACCATCAACTGCATGCTCAACTCATCATTCAGTCCTTCCAGAAATTTCTCCTGCTTAGCTGCGTCCGTAGCAACGTCATCTGGGGCATAACGTGCTAGCTTACTAAAGTCCTCCACATACTCGCCAACTGTTCGTCCTCCTTGGCGCAAGTTACGAAACTCTCGCTTCTTCATGGCCATAGCTCCTGCTGAAACATGGGCAGTTCGAAAAGCCTGCTGAAACTGGTCCCATGTGACAGTGTCGACAGGGAAAGTGGCTGTGAAATTCTCCCACCATGATGCTGCGGGTCCTTCAAGCTGATGTGCAGCAAACTTCACCTTCTTCGCATCCGTGCATCCTGCTGTGGTCAACTCTCTAGCTATCTTGCGGAGCCAATCATCTGCTACTATCGGCTCGGTGCTACTGGAAAACACCGGCGGATTCAGCCTAAGAAAACGGGCTAAGTGATCAATAGGTGGTGGTGGTGGTGGTGGGTTGTTGTTGTTCCCTTGATTCTGATTCTGGACTAGCAACTGCATCAATGTGTTCTGCTGCTAGATCAACTGGGTGAGCTCCGGTGGAAAGGTAAATCCGGGATCACATCTCAGAGGCATCTGAGGGTTTAGAAAAGATGAGATTTAAGAATAGAGGGGGTCTAAAGAGAAAACACTACCCATATGCACATGAGGCAAAAGCAAACAATTCACATCATTCATTCAATCAAACAAGGGCATACAATCGATCTAACTATCGCGAAAGTGGTCGGACTATAATATTTACATGGTGGACTACTATTACTGATGAGGTGGTCTACTAGAAATATTCTTCGGTTGCAGACTCCATGATATCTGCTCCAGCTTCATCAACATAGTCATCATCGCTATCATCTGGATCTGAGTCGGTGTCGTCGATGATGATGTAGTCTTCCGGGTGAATCTCCTTGGGTTCTTCGTCTTCTTCTACTGGTGTAGGGCCTCCCATAAATATTCCAATCTTCATTGTTAGGTCGGCATTCTTCTCCACTAATACTTCAATTTCCTCTTCATAATCTTCACGTGTAGCCTTGAGTTCTTCCTCCAGTTCCTTGATTCTTGTCTTTGCCTTCCTCAGGCCTATCATGTCGATGCACATCTGGGTCTCCTGACGTCGAATGTGCTGGTTTAACTCCTGGATAAAAGCTGCAATTGATCTATCCTTTCTGGGGCTGATCATCTCCCAGTGCTCATCTCGGCGCCCACAAATCTGGTAGATAGTATCCTTGAGATCATTTCGGTAGACTTCTCCGATGCGTCCCATGGCGATGTGAGCTGCCATGCTCTTTCCTAGACTCCAAGTTGGTGCATCAAAAGAAAACTCTATGGGCTCAGTGACTGGCATGAATGTCCTTCCTGGAACTTGAACTTGAATCATCCAGCGCTCTTCTTCAGGTAAAGTGGCGTTGTAGGTTCCGGTGAAGCTTGGTACTCCTATGTTCAGATATGTAGTGACTTCCTTCAAGTGACGTCCAAAGGGTGTATCTTCATCCGGTTGCGTGAACTTGTTCCTTGCATCCGCCATCCTAAAAGAGTAGAAAAGATGAGGAGTCAGAAAGAGAAGAGAGTGAGTAGTGATCTAGGTCTTTAGCTTAGTGGTCGTGTCCTACAGTCAGCGTGAGCTCTGATACCATCTTGTAGCGACCAGACCTCAAACGGTCCAATCTCTGTGCTCCGGTGTCATCCCTGGATCAGTAATGCTGACACCACACAATACTTGAAGGATTTATAACAGAGTAGCAATCACACACTTATTACATCGAGTGTCTCAATAGAGAACTTATTACAATAAATATGGCTTAAGGCCATCTAATAATGATAACAATGGAAGGCTTGGAAGATAAGTGAGTCCATCAACTCCAACGGCATCACCGAGTATAGAACCACGACCTAAAACTCCTTAATTGTCGTCTGAAAAGTCTGCAACATTAACGTTGCAGCCCGAAATGGGTCAGCACATGGAATATGCTGGCAATGTAACACATAGAGAGTAATGGAAAGAGACAGCTATTCTACGTGCATATTTGGCTGGTGGAAAGCTCTATGGTTACAGTTTTGCGAAAAGCTAATTTTTCCCTACTGCAAAGGAATAAATTTATTTAACTATCATGGTGGTTATTAAACATTGAGAATGGTTGACAGCATCCTCAATCCCAATTAAACATCATCATTAAAAAACCCATCAAATTAAATTTTATAGTAACATGTTGAGATTCACATGATAATCCAGGTACTAGATACTCAAGATGTCCATAATCAGGGACACGGCTAACCATGATTAGTTTATACACTCTGCAGAGGTTTGCGCACTTTTCCCCACAATACTCGATCGCCTCCGTTTGGTTTCTCGCACTACACGGTGTTTGAGAAACGGATGATCGAGACATAGTCTTTCAGAAGTGCTAGCACCTTACGATGGGTAGACCGTACCACCTACATCCCCTACATCTGCTAGTCTACCACTGTAAGAGTTCGCACGACTTAGTCAACTATGCTAGAGCCCATAGTAGCTTGTGGCTGCACACGGAAGTTTCTAGCATGAATAATCTCATGATCCCTTTGAACCTGGGTGGCGGTCCAAAAGAAAACAGGCAATCCTGGAATACCCAGGTACCTCAATCCACCCAGATGTGTGTTTAAGTTGCCACCTTAAATAAACCATTAATTAACCAACTCACATCTGTCATGGATACACTCACCCAATCCACGTCTACTAGCATAGCATGGCATAATAAGCAACATAAAAGCAACTCCCAAAGGTTTGATTATAAACAGGTAATAGGTACTACCTCAACTACTTCCCAAACCCTCAATTTAGTTAGATCCTAATCATGCAATGTGTAAGGATTGATCTAATGCAATAAAACTGGGTAGTAGGAGGTATGATCAAAGTGTTACTTGCCTTGCTGATGATCCAGGAAACCTAGCGATTCGAAGTAACAAGCGGCGCACTCCGGGTACTCTATGGCAAACAAACAAGCACACAATAAGTACTCATCTAATGCACATGTAAAACTCGAATAAGAGATCTAACCAGAAGGTTCAACTTAAGAACTCCGGTTGGCAAAAAGAATCCAATCGAACGAAGCAACGAAAGACAAACAACAAAAGAAACAGGCTTCATTTACTATTCTGGATCTAAGGCAATTTTTAAAGAAGCAAAAACTTGTTTAAGTTGTTTAAATGGAAAGAGGGTTTTGAGACGAAACTCCAGGCGCTTGAATCGCCCGATTCCCATAAACGAGCGAGAAGTTATACTAAAACGAAAATCGGATCAGAAATCGTGATCAGAAATAATCGCGGAAAATCCGAGAAAAAGAAAAACGACGAACAGATTAACGAACGAACGTTCGTTAACTGGATCTAAACGACGAACACGTTCGTTAAAACGAACGAACGAGCGAACGCTCGCTAAATAACTAAACCGTAAAAAAAACCGTTCTAATAAAAAAATGGATCTAAAAAAAACCATGGTTTTTTTAAAATAAAAACCGGGCGGTTTTCTAAGGAAAACCGGGCGGTTTTCTAAGGAAACCGGGCGGTTTTCTAAGGAAAACCGGGCTGTTTTCTAAGGAAAACCGTCGGCGACGGCGGCTACCTCGGGCGATGGGACGGCGGGGTCGGCGGCGAGGCGGCGCGGCGGGGCGGCGTGGCAGGGCGGCGGCGAGGCGGTGCGGCGGCGGGCGGCGCTATGGTTTGGGGCGCGCGGGCGGGCTGCGGGGCTGAGGCGCTGGTGGGCTTCGGCGGCTCGGGCGGGCGACTTATAAAGGCCCCCCGGGCGGAGTCCCGCTCGGGTACGGCCCGGAGTCAGTTTGGATTTTTTAAATTAATTCCGCGCAGAAAAACTAACGAAAGAAATACTAAACGGACTCCAAAAATCCCGAAATAAATTTTCCCCGTCTTCTAAAATCAAGCCGGACGAAGTGAACATTTATTTGGGGCCTAAAGAAATTTTGAAAAATGCACATTTTTTCCTAAATTCAAATAAAATAGCAAATAAAACCAAATAAAATCTTATTTGATTTTTTTTATTAAATCCTCAATATTTCTTTATTTTGGGAAAGTCATTTTATTCCCTCTCTCATATTTTTGTAATATAAATAATTGAAGATGAAATAAATAATCAAAAGATCCTATTTTCAAAATTTGAGACAACTCAAATATGAAAATAACAAAATCCCCAACTCTCTCCGAGGGTCCTTGAGTTGCGAAAAATTTCTAGGATCAGCCAAAATGCAATAAATATGATATGCAATGATGATCTAGTGTATAACAATCCAAATTAAAAATTTGGGATGTTACAGCAAATTTAAAGAACAATCATCAAATTCACGGAAACCTAGCACATCACATAAAGTTTTTGGAATCGTGGAAACACTAGCACCAAAATCACACAAAGCATGACACTCATAATCCTTAATCTTAATCTTAATAGTAGGTTCCCACTCATCATAAAGTTTTCTAGGGACAGAAACTTCCAATTCAGGCTTTTCTTCAAAAGATTGCATCATAGCATCAACGATATGTTTAGTAAAAGCTCTGTTTTGATTATAAGCATGAGGAGAATTCAACATGGACTACAACAAGGAAATACAATCTATTAAAAAACAATTATCATAATTAAATTCCTTGAAATCCAAAAGAGTGGGTTCATTGCTACTTAAAGTTTTGACCTCTCTAATCCCACTTTTATCAATTTTTGCATCAAGATCTAAAAACTCTGAATCATTGGGACACCTTTTAACTAAAGGTGACTCATCTCCAGTCCCATATTTATCAAGATTATATTGGAAAACAAAGATTCAATAGGAGTCACATCAATCACTTTAAAATCTTCATCATTATTTTCATGGAAACTAGAACACATTTTTACAAACCAATCTTGTGTAGCATGCATCTTAGCGGTTCTTTCTTTGCACTCATCAATGGAAATTCTCATAGCTTTGAGACACTCATTAATATCATGCTTGGGTGGAATAGATCTAAGTTTCAAAGAATCAACATCAAGAGAAATTCTATCCATGTTCCTAGCCAAATCATCAATCTTAAGCAATTTTTCTTCAATCAAAGCATTGAAATTCTTTTGCGAACTCATAAATTCTTTAACACTATTATCAAAATAAGAGGGCATCTTATTATAATTTCCATAAGAATTGTTGTAGGAATTACCATAATTATTAGAGGAATTATTAGGAAACGGCCTAGGATTAAAATTACCTCTATACGCGTTATTACCTAAATTGTTCCTACCAACAAAATTCACATCCATAGATTCATTATTATTTTCAATAAAAGTAGACAGAGGCATATCATTAGGATCAATAGAAGCACTCTTCCTAGCAAATAATTTCATAAGCTCATCCATCTTTCCACTCAAAACATTAATCTCTTCAATCGATGCACTTTTTTACTAGTGGAAGATCTTTCGATATGCCATTGAGAATAATTAACCATAGTATTATCTAGGAGTTTAGTAGCTTCTCCTAAAGTAATTTCCATAAAAGTGCCTCCCGCGGCCCAATCTAAAAGATTTCTAGAAGCAAAATTCAACCCGGCATAAATTTTTTGTATAATCATCCACAAATTCAAACCATGAGTAGGGCAATTTCGTATCATCAATTTCATCCTCTCCCAAGATTGTGCAACATGTTCATGATTAAGTTGCTTAAAATTCATAATATCGTTCCTAAGGGAGATGATCTTAGCAGGAGGAAAATACTTGGAAATAAAAGCATCTTTACACTTATTCCATGAATCAATACTATTTTTAGGCAAAGATGAAAACCAAGTTTTAGTACGATCTCGAAATGAGAACGGAAAAAACTTCAATTTAACAATATCATTATCCACATCTTTTTTCTTTTGCATATCACATAACTCAATGAAACTATGAAGTTGGGATGCGACATCTTCAATAGGAAGGCCGGAAAATTGATCTTTCATGACAAGATTCAGCAAAGCAGCATTAATTTTATAAGATTCCGCACTAGTGGCGGAGCAATCAGAGTACTAATAAAATCATTATTATTGGTGTTGGAAAAGTCACACAGTTTGGTACTCTCTTGAGCCATCGTGACAAAGCAAGCAATCCAACACACAAGCACACGAAAAGCAAACGCAAAAGACGAATGGAAGAGGGGCTGAGAAAAAGGCAAATCTTTTCGAAAATTCATTTTAGAAGTGGGGGAGAGGAAAACGAGAGGCGAATGGCGAATAATGTAATGCAAGAGATGAGAGTTTATGATGAGTACTTGGTATGTCTTGACTTGGTGTAGATCTCCCCGGCAATGGCGCCAGAAATTCTTCCTGCTACTTCTTAAGCTTGCGTTGGTTTTTCCCTTGAAGAGGAAAGGATGATGCAGCAAAGTAGAGATAAGTATTTCCCTCAGTTTGAGAACCAATGTATCAATCCAATAGGAGACGACACACAAATCACCAATACCTGCACAAACAATCAAACAACTTGCACCCAACTCGATAAAGGGGTTGTCAATCCCTTCACGGTTACTTGCAAAAGTGAGATCTGATAGAGATAGATAAACGGTAAAGTAAATATTTTTGGTAATTTTGATTTATAGATCAGCAAAAAGATTGCAAAAATAGTAGATCGGAAACTAATATTGTAGATCGGAAACTTATATGATGGAAAATAGAAACTTATATGATGGGAAATAGACCCGGGGGCCATAGGTTTCACAAGAGGCTTCTCTCAAGATAACAAATAATACGGTGGGTGAACAAATTACTGCCGAGCAATTGATAGTAAAGCGCAAAGTTATGACGATATCTAAGGCAATGATCATGAATATAGGCATCACGTCTGTGTCAAGTAGACCAAAATGATTCTGCATCTACTACTATTATTCCACACATCGACCGCTATCCGGCATGCATATAGAGTATTAAGTTCATAAAAGACAGAGTAATGCTGCTTTGGACTCCGTTTGGTATTCCTTTTCCGTGAAACTCAAAAACAAGGAAAAAATAGGAACTGGCACTTAAGGATGGCAATTTTATCCATGGACATGGATATCCATGGATATCCGACCCAAATGGATAGGGTTTGGATATACTTCTGTGTCCATGGGCGGCGCCCAAACCCGCCCCGATTGTTCATGGATAGGGCATGGATATAATCTTGTACCCATGGATATCCCCAAACCCGACCCGACAGTATGACTTAATGGGGGGAAATCTGCTATCCCCGCCCCACGGTCATATGCCCCACATCAATTTTACACTTTTTTTTATCTAAAACATGCATAAGAAATTACACAATCCCCACCGTAACATACTCCAACACCCCTTCCCTTATTTTCACCTCCTTCTTAAATGACTCATCATTCTCGTCTATTAGAAAAATACTAAATGATCTTAAGTTGTTAGTGGATGTTGATTTACCATAAGTGAAGCCTAGCCTGCCACGAGGTGAAGAATGTAAGAGTTTATGTTAATATTGTGTTATGTCTTATTTATATATTTCGAGAGGACCCAATGGATATCCAGTGGGTATGGATATCCATCGGATTTGGACATGGACACAATTTTTCACCCATGGATTTTTTTCATGGGCCGTCAAAGACTATCTTCATGGATATGGATACGGATTTGATATTGTTCGACCCGATCTAAACCCGACCCATTGCCATCCTTATTGGCACTGGGCTCTAGGTTAATAGGTTAGTCCCAAAAATATTATAAAATAGCATATTAATGCATATAAAACATCTAAAATAGATAATATAATAGCATGGAACAATAAAAAATTATCGATACGTTGGAGACGTATCACCTCTCTATGGATTCGTTTCTGTTGGGCCTCGCTCGGTCTGGCCGAGTGCCCACTAAACCACAACACTGATCTAAGGATGGAGGGCGGTCGGCGGTGGTGGGGTGGTGGGGTCGGTGGTACGATGGATGGCGACGGCGACAATTGCGGTCTGGTCGAGGGCACGAAGGATTTGGGTGTCGATTTGGGGGCAGCGCTATTATCTTTTTTTGGAGGCGCTATTATTTGGTGGAGGGCTGGCGCGTGCACGTCTTGTTTTGGGCCAAAATTTTAGTCAATCGCACGCTTTCCCCTCATCGCTAGCGCACGCTTAGGCTTGATATTTTGGCCTCGCACCAAAGTGGACCCTCAGAAGATTATGGGTCGTCGTTTAGTTGTCTCGGCAAACAATACGCCCTACAATGTATCGGTAGTTCATGTGCCGTCATTGCTCAAGTTCTCCCAACAATTTCCCTGCCTCAAGATGCTTGTACCAGCAGAAACAAATTTCCCAACAGTTGTTTTGCCCTTGGTCGGATATTTCTCTCGGCAGTTAGTTGCCCCCAATCAAGTGTTGTGGTGTAATGCCCATTTCAGTTTGTAACTATGATTTCCAATAGGGGTAGTGCTATAAAATGAATCGTTTTCTTTTGAGGGGCTGGCTAGAATCGCCACGATCGTCAACTTTTGACGATTCTAAAATGCACTGTGATTGTGGGATGATTCTAGGTGATTTATGAGTAAGAAAAAATGAGTTCTTTTGCAATTATGACTTTCCACACCTTGATTATTCAGAATCAAGTCGAAAGAACTGGCCCCTGGAACTGAACCAAAACTTTGGTTACATCTTGCGGCTGAATAATATTTCAACACATGACTGAAAAAATGAGACTGTCAGGCGTAGGAAAAGCCACAGAAGCAGCTCTTTGGATAACCCCATTAGGGCATGGCCAATGTTCCATCCTTGACGGCTGCCCCAACCATGTCGTCATCTTTGATGCGCAAAATCAGCTCAACCTGCTGCTCCAAAAGCGAAGTGGTATCTTGCAGAGGAACCGGGTTCTTCCTCGGGAAAAGTGCAAAGGCAAGATAAAGCAAGGAGATGTGTGCGCAGGAAGATTGGATTAAAATTGGATGCATTGAGTGGATGAAACTTTTAGTGACCATTTCATGCAATCCGAACTACGCGGATCATGGGGCAGCACGATGGTATAGCCTCCCTTAACCACCCTACCATAGTTTCTCCATGTACTAAGACCAACTCTCCAACACTGACCCAAACGGACACACGCTTTGTCCATTTGGGTTGGCCGCCCGCTTGTCGTCCACCCCCATTTTGCGTTGGGTCGACCATGCCCCCAACATGCGGACCCATTTTCGCCCTCGCGGCCGGCCTGCCGTGTTTTTTTCAAACATAATTCAAACATCTTACATAGTTTCACAACCAAACAAATATATCATAGTTTACAAGCCAAATAATTATGTCATAGTTTACAAGCCAAATTAAGTTGTCTCAAATACATTTAAAAGAAGATACATCTATTGGTTGCCAACGTGAGCCCACATATGCTCAACCAAATCATTTTGCAGCTGAATGTGAGTTTTCCAATCACGTATTTGATGATGAAATTGGTTAAATTATGCAAATGTTGCCGCTCCTCCATGCTCAGGCACAACATTGTCACCCTGAGACTGGAACCATTCGTCGTAGATACGTTCCGGGCGTTCATCCTCTACGATCATATTGTGCATGATCACACAAGCAGTCATCACCTCCCACAACTTCTTGGTGCTCCAAGTTCTAGCAGGATACTGAACGATGCCCCATCGAGATTGCATAACACCAAAGGCACGCTCACATCCTTCATAGCACTCTCTTGCGCTTGGGCAAACCTCTTCCTCTTATGTTCTACAGGCTTCGACACTACTAGGAAAAGGGCTACTAGTAGCGTGGGTTTTTTGGCTATCAGTAGCGCTGGTGCCTGATACGTCTCCAACGTATCTATAATTTTTGATTGTTCCATGCTATATTATATTCTGTTTTGGACATTATTGGGCTTTATTATACACTTTTATATTATTTTTGGGACTAACCTATTAACCGGAGGCCCAGCCCAGAATTGTTGTTGTTTTTGCCTATTTTAGGGTTTCGCAGAAAAAGAATATCAAACGGAGTCCAAACAGAATGAAACCTTCGGGAACGTGATTTTCGGAGCGAACGTGATCCAGAGGACTTGGACCCTACGTCAAGACATCAACCAGGAGGCCACGAGGTAGGGGGCACGCCTACCCCCCAGGCGCGCCCTCCACCCTCGTGGGCCCCCTGTTGCTCCACCGACATACTCCTTCCTCCTATATATACCTACGTACCCCCAAACTACCATATACGGAGCCAAAACCCTAATTCCACCATCGTAACTTTCTGTATCCACGAGATCCCGTCTTGGGGCCTGTTCCGGAGCTCCGCCGGAGGGGGCATCGATCACGGAGGGCTTCTACATCAACACCATAGCCCTTTCGATGAAGTGTGAGTAGTTTACCTCAGACCTACGGGTCCATACTTATTAGCTAGATGGCTTGTTCTCTCTTTTTGGATCTCAATACAAAGTTCTCCCCCTCTCTTGTGGAGATCTATTCGATGTAATCTTCTTTTACGGTGTGTTTGTTGAGACCGATGAATTGTTGGTTTATGATCAAGTTTATCTATGAACAATATTTGAATCTTCTCTGAATTCTTTTATGTATGATTGGTTATCTTTGCAAGTCTCTTCGAATTATCAGTTTGGTTTGGCCTACTAGATTGATCTTTCTTGCAATGGGAGAAGTGCTTAGCTTTGGGTTCAATCTTGCGGTGTCCTTACCTAGTGACAGTAGGGGCAGCAAGGCACGTATTGTATTGTTGCCATCGAGGATAACGAGATGGGGTTTATATCATATTGCATGAGTTTATCCCTCTACATCATGTCATCTTGCTTAAAGCGATACTTTGTTCTTATGAACTTAATACTCTAGATGCATGCTGGATAGCGGTCGATGTGTGGAGTAATAGTAGTAGATGCAGGCAGGAGTTGGTCTACTTGTCTCGGACGTGATGCCTATATACATGATCATACCTAGATATTCTCATAACTATGCTCAATTCTGTCAATTGCTCAACAGTAATTTGTTCACCCATCGTAAATACTTATGCTCTCGAGAGAAGCCACTAGTGAAACCTATGGCCCCTGGGTCTATTTTCCATCATATTAAGCTTCCAATACTTAGTTATTTTCATTGCCTTTTATTTTACTTTGCATCTTTATCATAAAAATACCAAAAATATTATCTTATCATATCTTTCAGATCTCACTCTCGTAAGTGTCTGTGTAGGGATTGACAACCCCTTATCGCGTTGGTTGCGAGGATTTATTTGTTTGTGTAGGTGCGAGGGACTCGTGCGTGGCCTCCTACTAGATTGATACCTTGGTTCTCAAAAATTGAGGGAACACTACTTTGCTGCATCACCCTTTCCCCTTCAAGGGAAAACCAACGCAAGTGCTCAAGAGGTAGCAAGAAGGATTTCTAGCGCCGTTGCCGGGGAGGTCTACGCAAAAGTCAACACACCAAGTACCCATCACAAATCCTTATCTCCCGCATTACATTATTTGCCATTTGCCTCTCGTTTTCCTCTCCCCCGCTTTACCCTTGCCGTTTTATTCGCCCTCTCTCTTCATCCTCCGTCTCTTTCTCTATTTGCCTCTTTTCACCCGTCTCTTGTTTGCTCGTGTGTTGGATTGCTTGCTTGTCACGATGGCTCAAGATAATACTAAATTGTGTGACTTTATCAATACCAACAATAATGATTTCCTTAGCACTCTGATTGCTCCTCTTACCGATACTAAATCTTGTGAAATCAATGTTGCTTTGTTGAAACTTGTCATGAAAGATCAATTCGCCGACCTTCCTAGTGAAGATGTCGCTACCCATCTAAATAGCTTCATTGATTTGTGTGATATGCAAAAGAAGAAAGATGTGGATAATGATATTTTTAAATTGAAGCTATTTCCTTTTTCTCTTAGATATCGTGCTAAGCTTGGTTTTCGTCTTTGCCTAAAAATAGTATTGATTCTTGGAATAAGTGCAAAGATGCTTTTATCTCTAAGTATTTTCTTCCCACTAAGATCATCTCTCTTAGAAACGATATTATGAATTTTAAGCAACTTGATCATGAACATGTTGCACAAGCTTGGGAGAGGATGAAATTAATGATACGTAATTGCCCTACGCATGGTTTGAATTTGTGGATGATTATACAAAAATTTTATGCCGGATTGAATTTTGCTTCTAGAAATCTTTTAGATTCGGCCGTGGAGGCACTTTTATGGAAATCACTTTATGAGAAGCTACTAAACTCCTAGATAATATCATGGTTAATTATTCTCAATGGCACACTGAAAGATCTACTAATAAAAAGTGCATGCGATAGAAGAAATTAATGTTTTGAGTGGAAAGATGGATGAACTTATGAAATTATTTGCTAATAAAAGTGTTTCTTTTGATCCTAATGATATGCCTTTGTCTACTTTGATTTAGAATAATAATGAATCTATGGATGTTAATTTTGTTGGTAGGAATAATTTTGGTAACAACGCGTATAGAGGAAACTTTAATCCTAGGCCGTATCCTAGTAATTCCTCTAATAATTATGGTAATTCCTACAACAATTCTTATGGAAATTATAATAAGATGCCCTCTGATTTTGAATCTAATATTAAATAATTTATTACTTCGCAAAAGAATTTCAATGCTTTGATTAAAGAAAAATTGCTTAAGATTGGTGAGTTGGCTAGGAACGTTGATAGAATTTCTCTTGATGTTGATTCTTTGAAACTTAGATCTATTCCACCTAACCATGATATCAATGAGTCTCTGAAAGCCCTGAGAATTTCCATTGATGAGTGCAAAGAAAGAACCACTAGGATGCATGCTAAGAAAGATTGCTTTTATAAGAGCGTGCTCTTCTAGTTTCCATGATAATAAAGATGAAGATCTAAAAGTTATTGATGTGCCCCCTCTTAAATCTTTGTTCTGCAATATGAATCTTAATAATGATGGGACTCAATATGATCCACCTTTACCTAGAAGGCGTTCCAAAAATTCGGAGTCTTTAGATCTTGATGCTAAAATTGTTAAAAGTGGGATTGAAGAAGTCAAAACTTTAAATATTAATGAACCCACTATTTTGGATTTCAAGGAATTTAATTATGACAATTGCTCTTTGATAGATTGTATTTCCTTGTTGCAATCCATGCTAAATTCTCCTCATGCTTATAGTCAAAATAAAGCTTTCACTAAACATATGATTGATGCTTTGATGCAATCTTATGAAGAAAAACTTGAGTTGGAAGTTTCTATCCCTAGAAAACTTTATGATGAGTGAGAACCTACAATTAAAATTAAAATTAAAGATCATGAATGCTATGCTTTGTGTGATTTGGGTGCTAGTGTTTCCACGATTCCAAAGACTTTGTGTGATTTGCTAGGTTTCCGTGATTTTGATGATTGCTCTTTAAACTTGCACCTTGCGGATTCCACTATTAAGAAACCTATGGGAAGAATTAATGATGTTCTTATTTTTTCAAATAGGAATTATGTGCCCGTAGATTTTATTGTTCTTGACATAGATTGCAATCCTTCATGTCCTATTATTCTTGGTAGACATTTCCTTAGAACGATTGGTGCAATTATTGATATGAAGGAAGGGAATACTAGATTCCAATTTCCATTAAGGAAAGGCATGGAACACTTCCCTAGAAATAAAATTAAATTACCTTATGAATTTATTATGAGAGCCACTTATGGATTGCCTACCAAAGATGGCAATACCTAAATCTATCTTCGCTTTTATGCCTAGCTAGGGGCGTTAAACGATAGCGCTTGTTGGGAGGCAACCCAATTTTATTTTTATTCCTTGATTTTTGCTCCTGTTTAGTAATAAATAATTTATCTAGCCTCTGTTTTGGTTGTGTTTTTTTTGTTTAATTAGTGTTTGTGCCAAGTAGAACCGTTGGGAAGACTTGGGGAAAGTCTTTTTAATCTTTCTGTAAAAAACAGAAACTTTAGCGCTCACGAGAACTGCTGCAATTTTTATTTGGAAAGTGCTATTTAGTTAATTATTTTTGAGGATGATTAATATATAAATTCCTCACGTCTATCAACTTATTTTAGAATTTTTGGGGTTCCATATCTTGCGTTAGCTACAGATTACTACATACTGTTCTGTTTTTGACAGATTCTGTTTTTCGTGTGTTGTTTGCTTATTTTGATGAATCTATGGCTAGTAAAATAGTTTATAAACCATAGAGAAGTTGGAATACAGTAGATTTAACACCAATATAAATAAATAATGAGTTCATTACAGTACCTTAAAGTGGTGTTTTGTTTTCTTTCGCTAACGGAGCTCACGAGATTTTTCTACTTTAAGTTTTGTGTTGTGAAGTTTTCAAGTTTTGGGTAAAGTTGATGGATTATGGAACAAGGAGTGGCAAGAGCCTAAGCTTTGGGATTCCCATGGCACCCCAAGATAATCTAAGGACACCTAAAAGCCAAAGCTTGGGGATGCCCTGGAAGGCATCCCCTCTTTCGTCTACTTCCATCGGTAACTTTACTTGGAGCTATATTTTTATTCACCACATGATATGTGTTTTGCTTGGAGAGTCTTGTATGATTTGAGTCTTTATTTTTTTAGTTTACCACAATCATCCTTGCTGTACGCACCTTTTGAGAGAAACACACATGATTCGGAAATTATTAGATACTCTATGTGCTTCACTTATATCTTTTGAGTTATATAGTTTTTGCTCTAGTACTTCACTTATATCTTTTAGAGCACGGTGGTGGTTTTGTTTTATAGAAACTATTATTCTCTCATGCTTCACTTAGATTATTTTGAGAGTCTTAAATAGCATGGTAATTTACTTAAATAATCCTAATATGCTAGGTATTCAAGACTAGTAAAAACTTTCTCATGAGCGTGTTGAATACTATGAGAAGTTTGATACTTGATAATTGTTTTGAGATATGGAGATGATGATATTAGAGTCATGCTAGTTGAGTAATTGTGAATTTGAGAAATATTTGTGTTAAAGTTTGTGATTCCCATAGCATGCACGTATGGTGAACCGTTATGTGATGAAGTCGGAGCATGGTTTATTTATTGATTGTCTTCCTTATGAGTGGCGGTCGGGGACGAGCGATGGTCTTTTCCTACCAATCTATCCCCCTAGGAGCATGCGCATAATACTTTGCTTTGATAACTTGTAGATTTTTGCAATAAGTATATGAGTTCTTTATGACTAAGGTTGAGTCCATGGATCATACGCACTTTTCTTCCTTCCACTATTGCTAGACTCTCTAATACCGCACACCTTTTGTCGGTATCATACACCCACCATATACCTTCCTCAAAACAGCCACCATACCTACCTATCATGGCATTCCCATAGCCATTCTGAGATATATTGACATGCAACTTTCCACCGTTCCGTTTACTATGACACGCTCCATCATTGTCATATTGCTTTGCATGATCATGTAGTTGACATTGTATTTGTGGGAAAGCCATTGTTCATAATTCTTTCATACATGTCACTCTTGATTCATTGCATATCCCGGTACACCGCCGGAGGCATTCACATAGAGTCATATTTTGTTCTAAGTATTGAGTTGTAATTGTTGAGTTGTAAGTAAATAAAAGTGTGATGGTCATCATTTTTAGAGCATTGTCCCAGTGAGGAAAGGATGATGGAGACTATGATTCCCCCACAAGTCGGGATGAGACTCCGGACGAAAAATAAATAAAAAAAGAGGCCATAAAAAAGGCCCAAATAAAAAATGAGAGAAAAACAGAGAAGGGACAATGCTACTATACTTTTACCACACTTGTGCTTCAAAGTAGCACCACGATCTTCATAATAGAGAGTCTCCTATGTTATCACTTTCATATACTAGTGGGAATTTTTCATTATAGAACTTGGCTTGTATATTCCAATGATGGGCTTCCTCAAAATGCCCTAGGTCTTCGTGAGCAAGCAAGTTGGATGCACACCCACTTAGTTCCTTTTGTTGAGCTTTCATATACTTATAGCTCTAGTGCATCCGTTGCATGGCAATCCCTACTCACTCACATTGATATCTATTGATGGGCATCTCCATAGCCCGTTGATACGCCTAGTTGATGTGAGACTATCTTCCCTTTTTTGTCTCCTCCACAACCACCATTCTATTCCACCTAAAGTGCTATGTCCATGGCTCACGCTCATGTATTGCGTGAAGATTGAAAAAGTTTGAGAACACCAAAAGTATGAAACAATTGCTTGGCTTGTCATCGGGGTTGTGCATGATTTAAATACTTTGTGTGGTGAAGATAGAGCATAGCTAGACTATATGATTTTGTAGGGACTTTCTTTGGCCATGTCATTTTGAAGAGACATAATTGCTTAGTTAGTATGCTTGAAATATTATTATTTCTATGTCAATATTGAACTTTTGTCTTGAATCTTTAGGATCTGAATATTCATACCACAATTAAGAAGAATTACACTGAAATTATGCCAAGTAGCATTCCACATCAAAAATTCTGTTTTTATCATTTACCTACTCGAGGACGAGCAGGAATTAAGCTTGGGGATGCTTGATATGTCTCCAACGTATCTATAATTTTTGATTGTTCCATGCTATATTATATTCTGTTTTGGACATTATTGAGCTTTATTGTACACTTTTATATTATTTTTGGGACTAACCTATTAACCGGAGGCCCAGCCCAGACTTACTATTTTTTTTGCCTATTTTAGGGTTTCGCAGAAAAACAATATCAAACAGAGTCCAAACGGAATGAAACCTTCGCGAACGTGATTTTCTCAACGAACAAGACCCGGGAGACTTGGACCCTACGTCAAGAAAGGAAATAGGAGGCCACGAGGTCGGGGGCGCGCCCACCCCCACCAGGCGCGCCCTCCACCCTCGTGGGCCCCTGTTGCTCCATCGACGTACTCCTTCCTCCTATATATATCCACGTACCCCCAAACGATCAGAGACGGAGCCAAAACCCTAATTCCACCGCCATAACTTTCTGTATCCACGAGATCCCATCTTGGGGCCTGTTCCGGAGCTCCGCCGGAGGGGCCATCGATCACGGAGGGCTTCTACATCAACACCATAGCCCTTCTGATGAAGTGTGAGTAGTTTACCTCAGACCTACAGGTCCATAGTTATTAGCTAGATGGCTTCTTCTCTCTTTTTGGATCTCAATACAAAGTTCTCCCCCTCTCTTGTGGAGATCTATTCGATGTAATCTTCTTTTGCGGTGTGTTTGTTGAGACCGATGAATTGTGGGTTTATGATCAAGTTTATCTATGAACAATATTTGAATCTTCTCTGAATTCTTTTATGTATGATTGGTTATCTTTGCAAGTCTCTTCGAATTATCAGTTTGGTTTGGCCTACTAGATTGATCTTTCTTGCAATGGGAGAAGTGCTTAGCTTTGGGTTCAATCTTGCGGTGTCCTTTCCCAGTGACAGTAGGGGCAGCAAGGCACGTATTGTATTGTTGCCATCGAGGATAACAAGATGGGGTTTATATCATATTGCATGAGTTTATCCCTCTACATCATGTCATCTTGCTTAAAGCGTTACTCTATTCTTATGAACTTAATACTCTAGATGCATACTGGATAGCGGTCGATGTGTGGAGTAATAGTAGTAGATGCAGGCATGAGTCGGTCTACTTGTCTCGGACGTGATGCCTATATACATGATCATACCTAGATATTCTCATAACTATGCTCAATTCTGTCAATTGCTCAATAGTAATTTGTTCACCCACCGTAAATACTTATGATCTCGAGAGAAGCCACTAGTGAAACCTATGGCCCCCGGGTCTATTTTCCATCATATTAATCTTCCAATACTTAGTTATTTTCATTTCCTTTTATTTTATTTTGCATCTTTATCATAAAAATACCAAAAATCTTATCTTATCATATCTATCAGATATCACTCTCGTAAGTGACCATGTAGGGATTGACAACCCCTTATCGCGTTGGTTGCGAGGATTTATTTGTTTGTGTAGGTGCGAGGGACTCGTGCGTGGCCTCCTACTGGATTGATACCTTGGTTCTCAAATACTGAGGGAAATACTTACGCTACATTGCTGCATCACCCTTTCCTCTTCAAGGAAAAACCAACACAAGTGCTCAAGAGGTAGCAGTGCCCGCGCTACTACTACGACGCTACAGCTAAATTTTAGCAGTAGCGCATTTTACCCCGCGCTATAGCTAGTTGTGATAGTAGTAGCATGGGGTGCACACGCGCTACTGCTAATAGCAACAGCGTAGGATGCTGCCCCACGCTACTACTAACTAATTAGGATTTTTTTAAAATCCACAAATTCCATTTTATGCTTTTGAGCTATATACAATTCAATCAACATCTTAATTAACTGGACAGACAACACAAATGTTTGCTTTTGAGATGTATACACTCCAAACATCAATTGATCACTTGCATTAACTAGTACATGGTGCATTGGGTCGAAGATGAGCCGCAGCCACCGACATCCAAGTTGCCTGATCCACTCGCCGTCCACGGATCCAAGCTAGGTAGGATGAGATCTACCACAAAAAACACGGGGCTCCCTTGTTAATTTTTCTGTCACGGAGCATGAAGAAGAGTGAGGCGGGAAGAAGAGGGGGCTCACTGTTACTGGACGGATGGGAGACAACCGGGACGGGGGATGACATGAGCTGCGGGGAGGGAGATGCCGAGTAGCGTGCCAGCCGCATCCTCGCCGGTGGCGGACGTGTAGGTCACCGTGAGCTGCTGCACAAGGAACGACACGACCCCCGCGTAGGCCAGCGGCCGGCATCCGCACCTCGCGGACGACTGGAGAAGTAGCGTACCTCACCGCTCTGAGCTGGGTGAGGGGAAACCTTGGTGGTGGCCGGATCCAGTGGTGGAGTAGGATGAGGATGCAGAGGCCAGATAAGGAGAAGATGTGGGGGAGGGAGAGACCAAGGCGACGGGACACATTGGTATTTTATAAGTACACGGTTGTAGTTACAGTGCAGCCAACGACAAAATAGTAGTAGCACGACATGTTTCACCTGCGCTACAACTATAGCATGTCCGGGTGGTCTACTTAGTAGTAGTGTAGGCCTTATAACCCGCGTTACTACTATCAACTTAGTAGTAGCTGAAGGAAATATGCCCTAGAGGAAATAATAAAGTTATTATTTATTTCCTTATTTCATGATAAATGTTTATTATTCATGCTAGAATTGTATTAACCGGAAACATAATACATGTGTGAATACATAGACAAACATAGTGTCACTAGTATGCCTCTACTTGACTAGCTCATTAATCAAAGGTGGTTAAGATTCCTAACCATAGACATGAGTTGTCATTTGATTAACGGGATCACATCATTAGGAGAATGATGTGATTGACTTGACCCGTTCCGTTAGCTTAGCACTTGATCGTTTAGTATGTTGCTATTGATTTCTTCATAACTTATACATGTTCCTATGACTATGAGATTATGCAAATCCCGTTTACCGGAGGAACACTTTGTGTGCTACCAAACATCACAACGTAACTGGGTGATTATAAAGGTGCTCTGCAGGTGTCTTCGAAGGTACTTGTTGAGTTGGCGTATTTCGAGATTAGGATTTGTCACTCCGATTGTCGGACAGGTATCTCTAGGACCACTCGGTAATGCACATCACTATAAGCCTTGCAAGCATTGTAACTAATGAGTTAGTTGCGGGATGATGTATTACGGAACGAGTAAAGAGACTTGCCAGTAACGAGATTAAACTAGGTATTGAGATACCGACGATCGAATCTCGGGCAAGTAACATACCGATGACAAAGGGAACAACGTATGATGTTATGCGGTTTGACCGATAAAGATCTTCATAGAATATGTGGGAGCCGATATGAACATCCAGGTTCCGCTATTGGTTATTAACCGGAGACGTGCCTCGGTCATGTCTACATAGTTCTCGAACCCGTAGGGTCCGCATGCTTAAAGTTCGGTGACAATCGGTATTACGAGTTTTTGTGTTTTGATGCACCGAAGGTAGTTCAGAGTCCCGGATATGATCACGGACATGACGAGGAGTCTCGAAATGGTCAAGACGTAAATATCGATATATTGGACGACTATATTCGGACACCGGAAGTGTTTCGGGTGATTTCGGAGAAAACCGGAGTACCGGAGGGTTACCGGAACCCCCCGGGAGAAATAATGGGCCTTAGTGGAGAGAGAGAGAGGGCTGGCCTAGGGCAGGCTGCGCGCCCCTCCCCCTCTGGTCCGAATTGGACTAGGAGAGGGGGGGGGTGCCACCTTTCCTTCTCCCTCTCCCCCTTCTTTCCCCCTCCTAGTAGGAGTAGGAAAGAGGGGAGTCCTACTCCTACTAGGAGGAGGACTCCTCCTCCTGGCGTGCCATAGAGGGCCGGCCGGCCTCCCCCTTGCTCCTTTATATACGGGGGCAGGGGGCACCTCTAGACACACAAGTTGATCATTGATCCCTTAGCCGTGTGTGGTGCCCCCCTCCACCATAATCCACCTCGATCATATCGTAGCGGTGCTTAGGCGAAGCCCTGCATCGGTAGAAACATCATCACTGTCAACACGCCGTCGTGCTGACGGAACTCTCCCGTGAAGCTCTGCTGGATCGGAGTTCGTGGGACGTCATCGAGCTGAACGTGTGCTGAACTCGGAGGTGCCGTGCATTCGGTACTTGGATCGGTCAAATCGTGAAGACATTCGACTACATCAACCGCGTTCTCATAACGCTTCCGCTTATGGTCTACGAGGGTACGTGGATGATACTCTTCCCTCTCGTTGCTATACATCACCATGATCTTGCGTGTGTGTAGGAAAATTTTGAAATTACTACGTTCCCCAACAGTGGCATCCGAGCCAGGTTTATGCGTAGATGTTATATGCACGAGTAGAACACAAGTGAGTTATACTGCTTACTAGCATGTCATACTTTGGTTCGGAGGTATTGTTGGATGAAGCGGCCCGGACCGACATTACGCGTACGCTTACGCGAGACTGGTTCTACCGACGTGCTTTGCACACAGGTGGCTGGCGGGTGTCATTTTCTCCAACTTTAGTTGAACCGAGTGTGGCTACGCCCGGTCCTTGAGAAGGTTAAAACAACACTAACTTGACAAACTATCGTTGTGGTTTTGATGCGTAGGTAAGAACGGTTCTTGCTCAGCCCATAGCAGCCACGTAAAACTTGCAACAACAAAGTAGAGGACGTCTAACTTGTTTTTGCAAGGCATGTTGTGATGTGATATGGTCAAGACGTGATGAAATATAAATTGTTGTATGAGATGATCATGTTTTGTTGAAGTTATCGGCTACTGGCAGGAGCCTTATGGTTGTCTCTTTATTTGCATAAGATGCAAGTGTTATGTAATTGCTTTACTTTATCGCTATGCGGTAGTAATAGTTGCAAAAGCAATAGCTGGTGAGATGACCATGTGACGACACGTTGATAAAAGATCAAGATGATGGAGATCATAGTGTCATGCCGGTAACAATGGAGATCATGACAATACTTTGGAGATGGAGATCAAAAGCACAAGATGATGATGGCCATATCATGTCACATATTATGATTGCATGCGATGTTTATCTTTTATGCATCTTATTTTGCTTTGATTGACGGTAGCATTATAAGATGATCTCTCACTAAATTTCAAGATAAAAGTGTTCTCCCTGAGTATGCGCCGTTGCCAAAGTTCGTCGTGCCGAGACACCACGTGATGATCGGGTGTGATAAGCTCTACGTTCATCTACAACGGGTGCAAGTCAGTTTTGCACACGCAAAATACTCGGGTTAAACTTGACGAGCCTAGCATATGCAGATATGGCCTCGGAACACTAAGACCGAAAGGTCGAGCGTGAATCATATAATAGATATGATCAACATAGTGATATTCACCATTGAAAACTACTCCATTTCACGTGATGATCGGTTATGGTTTAGTTGATATGGATCACGTGATCACTTAGATGATTAGAGGGATGTCTATCTAAGTGGGAGTTCTTAAGTAATATGATTAATTGAACTTAAATTTATCATGCACTTAGTCCTGGTAGTATTAGCATATCTATGTTGTAGATCAATAGCTTGCGTTAAGCTCCCCTGTTTTATTTTTGATATGTTCCTAGAGAAAAATAAGTTGAAAGATGTTAGTAGCAAAGATGCGGACTAGCTCCGTGATCTAAGGATTATCCTCATTGCTGCACAAAAGTATTATGTCCTTGACGCACCGCTAGGTGACAGAACTATTGCAGGAGCAGATGCAGACGTTTTGAACATTTTGACAAAAGCTCAGTATGATAACTACTTGATAGTTTAGTGCACCATGCTTTACGGCTTAGAACCGAGACTTCAAAAATGTTTTGAACACCACGGAGCATATAAGATGTTCCAAGAGTTGAAATTGGTATTTCATACTCATGCCCGTGTCGAGAGGTATGAGACCTCTCACATTACTTTGCCTACAAGATGGAGGAGGATAGCTCAACCCGTAAGCATGTGCTTAGATTGTCTGAGTACTACAATCACTTGAATCAAGTGGGAGTTAATCTTCCAGATAAGATAGTGATTGAAAGAGTTCTCTAGTCACTATCACCAAGTTGCTAGAACTTTGTGATGAACTATAATATGCAAGGGATAACGGAGACGATTCCCAAGCTCTTCGTGATGCTGAAATCGACGAAGGTAGAAATCAAGAAAAGCATCAAGTGTTGATGGTTAACAAGACCACTAGTTTCAAGAAAAGGGAAAAAGGAAGAAGGGGAACTTCAAGAAGAACGACAAGCAAGTTGCTGCTCAAGTGAAGAAGCCCAAGTCTGGACCTAAGCCTGAGACTAAGTGCTTTTACTGCAAAGGGACTAGTCACCGGAAGCGGAACTGCCCCAAGTATTTAGCGGATAAGAAGGATGGCAAAGTGAACAAAGGTATATTGGATATACATGTTATTGATGTGTACTTTACTAGTGTTTATAGCAACCCCTCGGTATTTGATACTAGTTCAGTTGCTAAGAGTAGTAACTTGAAACGGGAGTTGCAGAATGAAAAAAAGACTAGTTAAGGGTGAAGTAACGATGTGTGTTGGAAGTAGTTCCAAGAATGATATGATCATCATCGCACACTCCCTATACTTTCGGGATTAGTGTTGAACCTAAATAAGTGTTATTTGGTGTTTGCGTTGAGCATGAATATGATTTGATCATGTTTATTGCAATACGGTTATTCATTTAAGTTAGAGAATAATTGTTATTCTGTTCACATGAATAAAACCTTCTATGGTTATACACCCAATGAAAATGGTTTGTTGAATCTCGATCGTAGTGATACACATATTCATAATATTGAAGCCAAAAGATGCAAAGTTAATAATGATAGTGCAACTTATTTGTGGCACTGCCGTTTAGGTCATATTGGTGTAAAGCGCGTGAAGAAAATCCATGCTGATTGGCTTTTGGAATCACTTGATTATGAATCAGTTGATGCTTGCGAACCATGCCTCATGGGCAAAGTTGACTAAGACTCCGTTCTCCAGAACAATGGAGCGAGCAACTGACTTATTGGATATAATACATACTGATGTATGAGGCCCGATGAGTGTCGAGGCTTGTGGCGGGTATCGTTATTTTATGATCCTCACAGATGATTTGAGCAGATATGGGTATATCTACTTGAAGAAACATAAGTCTGAAACATTTGAAAAGTTCAAAGAATTTTAGAGTGAAGTGGAAAATCATCGTAACAAGAAAATAAAGTTTCTACGATCTGATCGGAGAGGCTAATATTTGAGTTACGAGTTTGGTCTTCAATTAAAACAATGTGGAATAGTTTCACAAACTCATGCCACCTGGAACACCACAGTGTAATGGTGTGTCCGAATGTCATAAACGTACTTTATTAGATATGGTACAATCGATGATGTCTCTTACCGATATACCACTATCGTTTTGGGTTATGCATTAGAGACAACCGCATTCACGTTAAATAGGGCACCATCTAGATTCGTTGAGACGATGCCATATGAACTATGGTTTGGCAAGAAACCAAAGTTGTCGTTTCTTAAAGTTTGGGTTTGCGATGCTTATGTGAAAAAGTTTCATCTTGATAATCTCAAACCCAAATCGGAGAAATGTGTCTTCATAGGATACCCAAAGGAGACAGTTGGATACAACTTCTATCACAGATCCGAAGGCAAGACATTCGTTGCTGAGAATGGATCCTTTCTAGAGAAGGAGTTTCTCTCGAAAGAAGTGAGTGGGAGGAAAGTAGAACTTGATGAGGTAAATGTACCTGCTCCCTTATTGGAAAGTAGTTCATCACATAAATCTGTTTCTGTGACTCCTACACCAATTAGTGAGGAAGCTAATGATGATGATCATGTAACTTCAGATCAAGTTACTACCGAACCTCGTAGGTCAACCAGAGTGAGATCCGCACCAGAGTGGTACGGTAATCCTATTCTGGAGGTCATGTTAATTGACCATGACGAACCTACGAACTATGAGGAAGCGATGATGAGCCCAGATTCCGCGAAATGGCTTGAGGCCATGAAATCTAAGATGGGATCCATGTATGAGAACAAAGTGTGGACTTTGGTTGACTTGCCCGATGATCGGCAAACCATAGAAAATAAATGGATCTTCAAGAGGAAGATGGACGCTGATAGTGGTGTTACTATCTACAAAGCTAGACTTGTCGAAAAAGGTTTTGACAAAGTTCAAGGTGTTGACTATGATGAGATTTTCTCACTCGTAGCGATGCTTAAGTCTGTCCGAATCATGTTAGCAAATTGCCACATTTTATGAAATCTGGCAAATGGATGTCAAAACTACATTCCTTAATGGATTTCTTAAAGAAGAGTTGTATATGATGCAACCAGAAGGTTTTATCGATCCTAAAGGTGCTAACAAAATGTGCAAGCTCCAGCGATCCATCTATGGACTGGTGCAAGCATCTCAGAGTTGGAATATACGCTTTGACGAGTTGATCAAATCATATAGTTTTATACAGACTTGTGGTGAAGCCTGTATTTACAAGAAAGTGAGTGGGAGAACTACATCATTTCTGATAAATATATGTGAATGACATATTGTTGATCGGAAATAATGTAGAATTTTCTGGAAAGCATAAAGGAGTATTTGAAAGGATTTTTTTCAAATAAAGACCTCGCTGAAGCTACTTACATATTGAGCATCAAGATCTATAGAGATAGATCAAGACGCTTGATAAGTTTTTTCAATGAATACATACCTTGACAAGATTTTGAAATAGTTCAAAATGGAACAGTCAAAGAAAGAGTTCTTACCTGTGTTATAAGGTGTGAAATTGAGTAAGACTCAAAGCCCGACCACGGCAGAAGATAGAAAGAGAATGAAAGTCATTCCCTATGCCTCAGCCATAGTTTCTATAAAGTATGCCATGCTGTGTACCAGATCTATTGTATACCCTACACTGAGTTTAGGAAGGGAGTACAATAGTGATATAGGAGTAGATCACTGGACAATGGTCAAAATTATCCTTAGTGAAATAAGGATATGTTTCTCGATTATGGAGGTGACAAAAGGTTCGTCTTAAAGGGTTACGTCGATGCAAATTTTGACACTGATCCAGATGACTCTAAGTCTCAATCTGGATACATTTTGAAAGTGGGAGCAATTAGCTAGAGTAGCTCCGTATAGAGCATTGTTGACATAGAAATTTGCAAAATACATACGGATCTGAATGTGGCAGACCCATAGACTAAACTTCTCTCGTAAGCAAAACATGATCACACCTTAGTACTCTTGGGTGTTAATCACATAGCGATGTGAACTAGATTATTGACTCTAGTAAACCCTTTGGGTGTTGGTCACATGACGATGTGAACTATGGGTGTTAATCACATGGTGATGTGAACTATTGGTGTTAAATCACATGGCGATGTGAACTAGATTATTGACTCTAGTGCAAGTGGGAGACGAAGGAAATATGCCCTAGAGGCAATAATAACGTTATTATTTATTTCCTTATTTCATGATAAATGTTTATTATTCATGCTAGAACTGTATTAACCGGAAACATAATACATGTGTGAATACGTAGACAAACATAGTGTCACTAGTATGCCTCTACTTGACTAGCTCGTTAATCAAAGATGGTTAAGATTCCTAACCATAGACATGAGTTTTCATTTGATTAACGGGATCACATCATTAGGAGAATGATGTGATTGACTTGACCCATTCCGTTAGCTTAGCACTTGATCGTTTAGTATGTTGCTATTTCTTTCTTCATAACTTATACATGTTCCTATGACTATGAGATTATGCAACTCCCGTTTGCCGGAGGAACACTTTGTGTGCTACCAAACGTCACAACGTAACTGGGTGATTATAAAGGTGCTCTACAGGTGTCTTCGAAGGTACTTGTTGAGTTGGCGTATTTCGAGATTAGGATTTGTCACTCTGATTGTCAGAGAGGTATCTCTGGGCCCACTCGGTAATGCACATCACTATAAGCCTTGCAAGCATTGTAACTAATGAGTTAGTTGTGGGATGATGTATTACGGAACGAGTAAAGAGACTTGCCAATAACGAGATTAAACTAGGTATTGAGATTCCAACAATTGAATCTCGGGCAAGTAACATCCCGATGACAAAGGGGACAACGTATGCCATTATGCGGTTTGACTGATAAAGATCTTCGTAGAATATGTGGGAGCCAATATGAACATCCAGGTTCCGCTATTGGTTATTAACCGGGGACGTGTCTCGGTCATGTCTACATAGTTCTCGAACCCGTAGGGTCCGCACGCTTAAAGTTCGGTGACGATCAATATTATGAGTTTTTGTGTTTTGATGTGCCGAAGATAGTTCAGAGTCCCGGATATGATCACGGACATGACGAGGAGTCTTGAAATGGTCGAGACATAAAGATCGATATATTGGACGACTATATTCGGACACCAGGAGTGTTCCGGGTGATTTCGGAGAAAACCGGAGTGCCGGAGGGTTACCGGACCCCCCCCCCCGGAGAAATAATGGGCCTTATGGGCCTTAGTGGAGAGAGAGAGGGCTGGCCTAGGGCAGGCCATGCGCCCCTCCCCCTCTGGTCCGAATTGGACTAGGAGAGGGGGGGGGGGGGCGGCGGCGCCCCCCTTTCCTTCTCCCTCCCCCCTTCCTTTCCCCCTCCTAGTAGGAGTAGGAAAGTGGGGAGTCCTACTCCTACTAGGAGGAGGAATCCTCCTCCTGGCGCGCCATAGAGGGCCGGCCGGCCTCCCCCCTTGCTCCTTTATATACGGGGGCAGGGGGCACCTCTAGACACACAAGTTGATCATTGATCCCTTAGCCGTGTGCGGTGCCCCCCTCCACCATAATCCACCTCGATCATATCGTAGCGGTGCTTAGGCAAAGCCCTGCGTCGGTAGCAACATCATCACCGTCAACACGTCGTCGTGCTGACGGAACTCTCCCGTGAAGCTCTGCTGGATCGGAGTTCGTGGGACGTCATCGAGCTGAACGTGTGCTGAACTTGAAGGTGCCGTGCATTCGGTACTTGGATCGGTCAGATCGTGAAGACGTTCGACTACATCAACCGCGTTCTCATAACGCTTCCGCTTACGGTCTACGAGGGTACATGGACGATACTCTTCCCTATCATTGCTATACATCACCATGATCTTGCGTGTGCGTAGAATTTTTTTGAAATTATTACGTTCCCCAATAGTAGCGTGGGATTTATACCCCGCGCTACTACTATGACCGATCCCGGGGGTACGGTGGGAATCACTTAGTAGTAGCGTGGGATTTATACCCCACGCTACTACTATCAACTTAGTAGTATCGTGAGTTTATAACCCGCGCTACTACTAATTAGTAGTAGCGCGACCCATATACCCCTCGCTACTCCTAAGCTTCTATCTATAAGGTATTTCCTAGTAGTGCGAGATTGTCTTCACCAGAGTAGTCCACTGAGGATAGATACCGTCATCAATAGATTATTCTTTGTTGTAGTTGTGACCATTGATGTTAACATTGACCTTTGGGCAGTTGCCTTCGGCAAGCCTAGCAAACACCGAAGAGCGCTGAAGTACGTTGATATCATTGTGAGACCCGACCATGCCTAAGAAAGAGTGCCAAATCCAGAGATCTTGTGAAGCCACGACCTCGAGTATGACGGTGCAAGCTTTGACATGGCCCCTATACTGCCCCTACCAAGCAGAAGGGCAGTTCTTCCACTGTCAGTGCATACAACCTACGCTACACAGCATCACCGGAAAGCCCCTGCTGGTATTCACCGCCAACAAGCGGGTTGTATCTGCAGTATTTGGCTCTCTCAAGCAGTCAGGGACAAGCACTGCTACCACAGCCTTGCAGAACTTGCACATGGACTCTAGGCACATGGACTCGCTCATACGGACATACTCATCATTGGGATCACTGGGAACTCTGTATGCAAGCATCCAAATAGTTGCAGTGCATTTCTGGTAAGAGGAGAAGCCAATCTTTCCAAGGGCATCCTTCTTGCACTCGAAATATTTATCGTATTCCACCACTCCCTCCCGGATACGGTTGAAAACATTCCTAGCCATACGGAAACGACGCCGAAATAGGTGATGCTTAAAGTGCGGGTTGGGATCGAGCCCCGGAACAATAGCCGTTGCCTACTCAAGTAGTCATGGATGACCAACACAACAACCACCATCTCCTCATCGTCGGATGAAGAATCATCCGAGTCACAATGAAATTATGGAAAAAAAACTCGTCCGCAGAGTCCATTTGTACCTTGCGGGCAAACCGTCAGACAGCTTGCGGGCGTCGTCCAAGAAACAGATCGGCGAAGAGCCGCGCGCCACCCTTGGCCTAGGTAGCTGGCCTGGCGGCGTCCATCGAGCATGGTGGCGTGAGACGAGCGCGACGGCGTTGTCGGAGGAGCTGGCCAGGGGCACGGGGTACGAGGTGGTGCTGGCGGTGACGTCGGGAGGAAGTTGCGGTGGCCTGGCAGCGAGGCGGTGGTGGCGGCGACATTGGAAGGTGGCGTGCTATCGGGGAGGTATGTGGGTGCGGACGGATGGCGAAGGCGCCGAAACTGGGCGGCGGCGGCGACGGGGTGGAACGGCTGGGTGCTTGCTGTCGATGGAAGAAAGAGAATGGCCTATGTGCCACCGACTGACGGGCCAGGAGAAGGAGCAGGAGAGCGTCGCGGGTCTGCCTTGTGTTCGACGATGCAAATGAGGCCCAAATTTGTCCTGAAATGAGTCGTCTGGCGGACGAAAAGCGGACACACGTCGATCAGCGTGCTGGACCGACTTTTGTGTCCGCTTTGACCCAAGCGAACACGCACAGACGAAATAGATCAGCGCGTTAGAGTTTGCTCTAATAGATGTGGACATGGACACCCAAACTTAACATGACCTCACAGAGTAAAGTGAAGCAAAGTCGAATGATGGGCGTCGGCCGTCATACAGGCCTGAAATTGCGCGCGAAAGTACCGTATGACGAGAAAGGCAAATTAACTCCCACCTGAAAGCCGTCACAGATAATAACTCATCGGCCCAAAAGCCAGCAAACCTTGCCGGCTGCCACCGCCCACCGGAGGAACCGGGCAGGCACGGGGCGCAGCAGCAGCACGAGCTGCCCCACACAAAAACGGCCAGTGTAGTAAAGAAAGACGGCGCCTCAAACGACAGCCACACCGTCCATGGACGGATATATTGAGATTTCCATCTACGGAAGCCGGGAGAAAATTCAGCGACATGCACTGCCCCACCTTTTCTCTTTTGCGACAAGTGAATCTCCTGTGGTACTGCTACTCGTAGCGTAGGGTAGGGTTAGTGTCATCGATCGTGGAAAATTCAAAGATGCGAGGGAACGGCACACCGACGAAAGAAACACAACGTGATACGGACCGCTCGTGACTCGGTCGCCTTCTCTTTTGCGCACATGTCTATCTGCGGCAACAAAACAAAGGTAACAAACTCTACGGTCTATGGTCTATTGCTAGTACTAGTGCAGATCGCTGAATCCTTTTGTTTTCCACCACCGATCCTATTGTTTTCCACCATGGATTGACGTGTGATATGAACTGATCAATGCATATGGGGCAGTGAATCCTTTTTTTCCACCATCGATCTCATTGTTTTCCGCCATCGATCGACGTGTGACATGGACCGATCAATGCGTCCGGGGCAGGTGGGCTATCTTTGCCGCTGTTTTTGATTCGCAGGGGACACGAAGAGACACTATCGCTTGACTATAACCACTAGAGCCTCACTATTTTGCCTTGAAAAAGCACAAAAAAAAAAAAACCACAGTATTGAAATGTCCGACATGGGCCAGGAGGCAGCAGCCCTGCAAAAGTCGTGAGGCCCCTATTTCAGGCAATGTAGGCTCCATAGAGAGAAAAAAAGACGCCAAAAAACATATAGGTAGAGGAAAAAAAAGGGCCCATGGAGAAAGAATCCACTGATCCGTGCCAAACAGCCAGCGGCAGCGGTCAATGCGTTTGTCAGGTCTCTGTCACACCCTAAACTGAACCGATGGGGACGATACGCTCCATCATCACGAGTGTTTTGTTCCGTTCCTAGGGCGTGGATTTCCGCGAGATTTGACAGCAGTTTGATTCGTTTTTTTAGATTGGACAGCAATTTGATGCTGTGCGGCCACACCTTTTTATATTGCCTTTTGGGCGTACTGTGCGACACACCTCTGACAGAGTAGTAGCTAAAGGCCAGCCCGGCACCTGAGCTGTTGGAGTCTTGGCATTGCGCTTGCGAATTTGCGATAGCTCGTAGGAGCTCCAAAGCGCGCTGAGAGAGCTCTGCACCGTCGACGTGGATGACGAGGGCACTCGGTAGCGTGGATAAGCGAGAAGTCTGCTTATTTATTTACTTATTTTTTTTCAAACATTACCCTGTATTGAAAACAACTGTACTTATTTAGCAATTAGAAATGTCGACACGCAAGGCAGAACACTACTCCCTCAGACCCATAATTCTTGTCGACAAGAATTATGAAACCGAAGGAGTACTCAGTAACAAGCCGCATTCTTCTCCAGCCGATTCAGCAAGCCGTTGTTTTGTTCATGTTTTTTCTCTTCTTTTCTCAACCAACTACAAGCAGCAACCCGCAAAGAAGAAAACTTACAGTGAAGCCCTCAGGGAGCCACACCCCCAAACTCGTCGGAATGAGCCGCTGGCGTGTCGCCATCACCGCCGCACCGCCATCGTCACCTCTCCGCATATTCACCAACGATCCTCCGTATCATAATGATGTCAAGGAACTTCGAGCATCACCAATGAGCCCCATATAAAACTCCTCCTAAATTTAGTTTTATAGGGTGACCATATGATTTAAGGGAGATGGACAAGTGAGTTGCTTTTGCAGGCCCCGTAAACATCTTTCATATTTCTCTTTATATTAATATACAAATGACATTTACATGTGTATTCTATTAACATATTACTTGCAAATAACGTTATTCCAACACACGTAATTCAAGATCATATAAAAAAATACAAAATACAAAATACAAAATATGACTCAAACTTCAAATTAAAATTAAAGCATAACAACGTCGACTGATCTCTCGCGGCGGCCCAGCGGTGATAGACGGATTGACAAGGCCTGGGCAGACCAAGCCCGGATCATCGGGATAGGTGGCGGCACTAGGCCAGGAGACGGGAGGGCGATGACACCCCACGAAACGGTGGAGGCAGTGTTGGATTGCCAGTCGGGTCAACGGCGTGGTTGGGGGTGGCCATCAGCGCTCGGGCGGCGATGATCACGTGGCTGCAGGAGACGAAGAGGCGCTGAAAGTTTAAGCGGATGAAGAAGTTCCTTGGCGCCATGTTTAGGGGAAAAATACGAAAAGGGTGATCCCCACTAGATGGATGGGGAGTTGGCTGATCATACGGTATCCCCTAAAAACATCAACTTTACCATAATTGTTGGAGCACCTTTTTTGCCCAAGTCTCCCTAACCAAAAAAAAATTATGAGACAAGATCTAAACGCTTACATATATGACCCTTTCGATCTTCGCTTCTCATCGTAGGTGACGGTTGATATTCTGGTGCGCTAGTCCTTTGTTCTGAGCATGACAACTTTTCGACTGCCTACTACAATAAGGTTAGCTGGACTCTGGTATAAGGGACGGGGATGCGATTACAGCGACACACATTCGGCTCGGTCTAGTGCTTCTACTCATTGCTAAGTGCTCCACAAATCTTGTTGTAGTTCTTGTTACTTCTTGATCTTTGTACCGCCATGACATATTATTAACAGATCAGAAGCCTTTCCACACAAAAATCGGAACTAATACTAAAGCAAAAACAAATTGAAATCTCATTTATTAGCCCCTCTTCCGATTTTAACCGAACTAAACTCTGCAAAAGTTAGGTGACCCCCCCCCCCTCAAAAAAAGTTAGGTGACCCAAGTGCTCCTTTATTTGGATAGACCTAGGTGAACCTGTCGAAATAATCCATTTTTTTAAGTTTCCCAAATGGTTATTAGAAGAAAAAATAGTGCACAAAAGCAACCAATTTCCAAAATGATGGAACAGTGCAAAGTAATTCCCTTGTAAAGACATACCAGACACGTATTAAACTCGACTTCTTGCAAAGTTGAGCAAACCGGAATAAAATGCCCACCAGAAAGAAATACCTTGCCTACCGATTCCCTTACCACAAAACCATATGATAGAAGAGCTACGACCACCAGAAAAACTAGCATCCACTTTAACTCTTATGAAATTCTTCATATTAGACTCTCATATTGATTAGAATCCCATGCAATATGAGCCTAGTTTGTCTCGCGAGATTGTGTATCCCTATGAGTGCAATTGATATGAGTCTCATGCTCACATGGCGATACAACCCGACAACCGGAATAGGAGAACCAATAGCGTTCCAAAAATTTAATAGAAGCGTGTGTGTGCGAGCTTCCTTCCCCAAAATTCAGATCATTCCTTATAAGCAACCTCTTCAAAAGGGAAAGAAAATCTTGGATCGACCAGAGATACTAGATTTATAGAGCATAGCCAACAACCAATTAGGGCGAGTGTTGATAAAAAATATCTTCTTCTGGTAGCTCCCAAACTTCCCTAAAGTCGTAAGCAAAGCATGTGCCTTTATACGAGACACTATGACATGAAAAATATCCAATTAATTGATTCGTCACACTATCGACGCCACACGCCACACAAAACTCTAATCTTTTGAGACGTATTAGCCTTCCAAATAACATTCCACAATTCCCCTTCTCAATCCGACCCACCACTGCATTGAAATTTGTCCTCATCCTACATCTTGAGCTTAAGATCAAGCCACTATGAGAAACTGGTTTCTTTTCTTTTTAGTTAAGAATTGTGCCTATTTCTAAGTTGATGAACATGCATATAATTCATTTTTCATCTCAGACTATATGACGATTTCGCTTTTGGTCTCTCAATTTCAAAAATAGAAATACTAGACCCCTAACGTTTCAAACCGGACACATTTAGTCATTCTCCTGACCCGAACCAATTTGTCCATGATGTTGCGTGTTTTTATTACTAAAACTGACACCTGGAGGTCCAAATTGCATTCACCTCGGCTTCTCTCCCCCCTCTCCATGAGACGCATGACACAACACACAACCTGTTTCAACACAAAATTCACCAACACATATGTGTTGGGGAACGTAGCACGCAATTTCAAAAATTTCCTACGATCATGCAAGATCTATCTAGGAGATGCATAGCAACACGGGGGGGGGGGGGGGAGAGTGTGTTCACGTACTATCGTAGACCGAAAGAGGAAGCGTTAGGTTAACGCGGTTGATGTAGTCGAACGTCTTCACGATCCAACCAATCAAGTACCAAAAATACGACACCTCCGAGTTCAGCACACGTTCAGCTCGATGACATCCCTCGAACTCTTGAACCAGCAAAGGGTCGAGGGAGAGTTCCGTCAGTACGACGGCGTGGTGACGGTGATGGTGATGTGATCTGCACAGGACTTTGCCTAAGCACTACGACACTATGGACGGAGGATTAAACTATGGAGGGAGGCACCACACACGGCTAAGAGAATAATTGGTGTGTCTTTGGGGTGCCCCGCCCCCGTATATAAAGGAGGAGAGGGGAGGCTGGCCGACCCTAGGGGCGTGCCAAGTGGGGGGAGTCCCACTAAGACTCCTAGTCCTAGTCGGCTTCCCCCTTCCTTCCAACGGAGAGGGGGAAATGGAAAGAGGAGGAGAGGGAGAAGGAAAGGGGGCCCGCGCCCCCCACCCCTTGTCCAATTCGGACTGCTAGGGGGGGGGGGTGCGCGCCACCTCCTGTGGTCTGCCTCCTCCTCTCCACCATGGCCCATGAGGCCCATTAACTTTCCCAGGGGGTTTCGGTAACCTCCTGGTACTCCGAAAAATCCCCGATCTTCTTCGGAACCATTCCAGTGTCCGTATTGTTGGAAATATGCCCTAGAGGCAATAATAAAATGGTTATTATTATATTTCTTTGTTCATGATAATTGTCTATTGTTCATGCTATAATTGTGTTATCCGGAAATCGTAATACATGTGTGAAAACATAGACCACAACACGTCCCTAGTGAGCCTCTAGTTGACTAGCTCGTTGATCAAAAGATAGTCATGGTTTCCTGACTATGGACATTGGATGTCATTGATAACGGGATCACATCATTAGGAGAATGAAGTGATGGACAAGACCCAATCCTAAGCTTAGCTCAAAGATCGTGTAGTTCGTTTGCTGTAGCTTTTCTGAATGTCAAGTGTCATTTCCTTAGACCATGAGATTGTGCAACTCCCGGATACCGTAGGAGTGCCTTGGGTGTGCCAAACGTCACAACGTAACTGGGTGACTATAAAGGTACATTACAGGTATCTCCGAAAGTGTCTGTTGGGTTGGCACGAATCGAGACTGGGATTTGTCACTCCGTATGACGGAGAGGTATCTCTGGTCCCACTCAGTAATGCATCATCATAATGAGCTCAATGTGATCAAGTGGTTGATCACGGGATCATGCATTACGGTACGAGTAAAGTGACTTGCCGGTAACGAGACTGAACAAGGTATTGGGATACCGACGATCGAGTCTCGGGCAAGTAACGTACCGATTGACAAAGGGAATTGTATACGGATTGATTGAATCCTCGACATCGTGGTTTATCCGATGAATCATCGTGGAGCATGTGGGAGCCAACATGGGTATCCAGATCCCGCTGTTGGTTATTGACCGGAGAGTCGTCTCGGTCATGTCTGCATGTCTCCCGAACCCGTAGGGTCTACACACTTAAGGTTCGGTGACGCTAGGGTTGTTAGGAAGACTTGTATGTGATTACCGAATGTTGTTTGGAGTCCCGGACGTCACGAGGAGTTCCGGAATGGTCCGGAGGTAAAGATTTATATATGGGAAGTTGTCATACGGTCGCCGGAAAGGTTCGGGGAATCGGTATTGTACCGGGGCCACCGGAGGGGTTCCAGGGGTCCACCGGGAGGGGCCACCTCTTCCGGAGGGCCTTATGGGCTGTATGGAGAAGGGAACCAGCCCAAGTGGGATGGGGCGCCACACCCCCCTAGGGCCCATGCGCCTAGGGTTGGGGGAAACCCTAAGGGGGGGGGGCGCCCCCTTGCTTGGGGGGCAAGCCCCCCTCCCCTTGGCCGCTGCCCCTCCCTCTAGATCTCATCTAGAGGGGCCCGGCCCCCTTCCCCCTTCCCCTATAAATAGAGGGGTGAGGGGAGGTCTGCACACGACATCCAAGGCGCAGCTCCTCCCCTCCCCAACACCTCTCCTCCTCCATAAGAGCTTGGTGAAGCCCTGCCGGAGTACTGCAGCTTCATCACCACCACGCTGTCGTGCTGCTGTTGGAGCCCTCTTCCTCAACTTCTCCCTCCTCCTTGTTGGATCAAGGCGCGGGAGATGTCCTCGCTCCGTACGTGTGTTGAACGTGGAGGTGCCGTCCGTTCGGCGCTAGGATCTTCGGTGATTTGGATCACGTCGAGTACGACTCCATCAACCCCGTTCTCTTGAACGCTTCCGCTCGTGATCTACAAGGGTATGTATATGCACTCCTCTCTCCCTTGTTGCTAGATGACTCCATAGATTGATCTTGGTGATGCGTAGAAAATTTTAAAAATTCTGCTACGTTCCCCAACAGTGAATTACTATGCACGAGTAGAACACAAAGTAATTGTGGGCGTCGATATTGTCAATTTGCTTGCCGTTACTAGTCTTATCTTGATTCGACGGCATCGTGGGATGAAGCGGCCCGGACCAACCTTACACGTACGCTTACGTGAGACCGGTTCCACCGACTGACATGCACTAGTTGCATAAGGTGGCTGGCGGGTGTCTGTCTCTCCCACTTTAGTCGGACCAGATTCGATGAATAGGGTCCTTATGAAGGGTAAATAGAAATTGGCAATTCACGTTGTGGTTTTGGCGTAGGTAAGAAACGTTCTTGCTAGAAACCTATAGCAGCCACGTAAAAACTTGCAACAACAATTAGAGGGCGTCTAACTTGTTTTTGCAGCAAGTGTTTTGTGATGTGATATGGCCAAAGGATGTGATGAATGATATATGTGATGTATGAGATGATCATGTTCTTGTAATAGGAATCACGACTTGCATGTCGATGAGTATGACAACCGGCAGGAGCCATAGGAGTTGTCTTTATTTATTTATGACCTGTGTGTCAACATAAACGTCATGTAATTACTTTAATTTATTGCTAAAGCGTTAGCCATAGTAGTAGAAGTAATAGATGACGAGACAACTTCAAGAAGACACGATGATGGAGATCATGATGATGGAGATCATGGTGTCATGCCGGTGACAACGATGATCATGGAGCCCCGAAGATGGAGATCAAAGGAGCAAATGATATTGGCCATATCATGTCACTATTTGATTGCATGTGATGTTTATCATGTTTTACATCTTATTTGCTTAGAACGATGGTAGCTTAAATAAGATGATCCCTCGTAAAAATTTCAAGAAAGTGTTCCCCCTAACTGTGCACCATTGCGAAGGTTGGTTGTTTCGAAGCACCACATGATGATCGGGTGTGATAGATTCTAACGTTCGAATACAACGGGTGTAAGCCAGATTTACACACGCAATACACTTAGGTTGACTTGACGAGCCTAGCATGTCCAGACATGGCCTCGGAACACAGAAGACCGAAAGGTCGAGCATGAGTCATATAGAAGATACGATCAACATGAAGATGTTCACCGATGTTGACTAGTCCATCTCACGTGATGATCGGACATGGCCTAGTTAACCCAGATCATGTTATACTTAGATGACTGGAGGGATGTCTATCTGAGTGGGAGTTCATTGAATAATTTGATTAGATGAACTTAATTATCATGAACTTAGTCTAAAATCTTTACAATATGTCTTCTAGATCAAATAGCCCACGTTGTCCTCAACTTCAACGCGTTCCTAGAGAAAACCAAGCTGAAAGACGATGGCAGCAACTATACGGACTGGGTCCGGAACCTGAGGATCATCCTCATAGCTGCCAAGAAAGATTATGTCCTAGAAGCACCGCTAGGTGACGCACCCGTCCCACAGAACCAAGACGTTATGAATGCTTGGCAGACACGTGCTGATGATTACTCCCTCGTTCAGTGCGGCATGCTTTATAGCTTAGAACCGGGGCTCCAAAAGCATTTTGAGAGACACGGAGCATATGAGATATTCGAAGAGCTGAAAATGGTTTTTCAAGCTCATGCCCGGGTTGAGAGATATGAAGTCTTTGACAAGTTCTTCAGCTGTAAGATGGAGGAAAATAGTTCTGTCAGTGAGCACATACTCAAAATGTCTAGGTTGCATAACCGCTTGACTCAGCTGGGAGTTAATCTCCCGGATGGCGCAGTCATTGACATAATCCTTCAGTCGCTTCCACCGAGCTACAAGAGCTTTGTGATGAACTTCAATATGCAGGGGATGGAAAAGACCATTCCTGAGGTATATTCAATGCTGAAATCAGCAGAGGTAGAAGTCAAAAAGGAACATCAAGCGTTGATGGTGAATAAAACCACTAATTTCAAGAAAGGCAAGGGTAAGAAGAACTTCAAGAAGGACGGCAAGGGAGTTGCCGTGCCCGGTAAGCAAGCTGCCGGGAAGAAGCCAAAGAATGGACCCAAGCCCGAGACTGAGTGTTTTTATTGCAAGGGAAGTGGTCACTGGAAGCGGAACTGCCTCAAATACTTAGCGGACAAGAAGGCCGGCATCACGAAAGGTATATGTGATATACATGTAATTGATGTGTACCTTACCAGTACTCGTAGTAGCTCCTGGGTATTTGATACCGGTGCGGTTGCTCACATTTGTAACTCAAAGAAGGAGCTGCGGAATAAACGGAGACTGGCGAAGGACGAGGTGACAATGCGCGTCGGGAATGGTTCCAAGGTCGATGTGATCGCCGTTGGCACGCTACCTCTACATTTACCTACGGGATTAGTTTTAAACCTCAATAATTGTTATTTAGTGCCAACTTTGAGCATGAACATTGTATCAGGATCTCGTTTAATACGAGATGGCTACTCATTTAAATCCGAGAATAATGGTTGTTCTATTTATATGAGAGATATGTTTTATGGTCATGCTCCGATGGTGAATGGTTTATTCTTAATGAATCTCGAGCGTAATGCTACACATATTCATAGTGTGAATACCAAAAGATGTAAGGTTGATAATGATAGTCCCACATACTTGTGGCACTGCCGCCTTGGTCACATAGGTGTCAAACGCATGAAGAAGCTCCATGCAGATGGACTTTTAGAGTCTCTTGATTACGAATCATTTGACATGTGCGAACCATGCCTCATGGGTAAAATGACCAAGACTCCGTTCTCAGGAACAATGGAGCGAGCAACCAACTTATTGGAAATCATACATACTGATGTGTGCGGTCCAATGAGTGTTGAGGCTCGCGGTGGCTATCGTTATGTTCTCACCCTCACTGATGACTTGAGTAGATATGGGTATGTCTACTTAATGAAACACAAGCCTGAGACCTTTGAAAAGTTCAAGGAATTTCAGAGTGAGGTTGAGAATCAACGTGACAGGAAAATCAAGTTCTTGCGATCAGATCGTGGGGGAGAATACTTGAGTCACAAATTTGGCACACACTTAAGAAAATGTGGAATAGTTTCACAACTCACGCCACCTGGAACACCTCAGTGTAATGGTGTGTCCGAACATCGTAATCACACTCTATTAGATATGGTGCGATCTATGATGTCTCTTACCGATTTACCGCTATCATTTTGGGGCTATGCTTTAGAGACTGCCGCATTCACTTTAAATAGGGCTCCGTTGAAATCCGTTGAGACGACACCATATGAATTATGGTTTGGGAAGAAACCTAAGCTGTCGTTTCTAAAAGTTTGGGGATGCGATGCTTATGTCAAGAAACTTCAACCTGAAAAGCTCGAACCCAAATCAGAAAAATGCGTCTTCATAGGATACCCTAAAGAAACTGTTGGGTATACCTTCTACCTCAGATCCGAAGGCAAGATCTTCTTTGCCAAGAAAGGGTCCTTTCTAGAGAAAGAGTTTCTCTCGAAAGAAATAATAGGGAGGAAGGTAGAACTTGATGAAGTATTACCTCTTGAACCGGTAAGTGGCGCAGCTCAAGAAAATGTTCCTGAGGTGCCTGCACCAACTAGAGAGGAAGTTGATGATGATGATCATGAAACTTCAGATCAAGTTGCTACTAAACTTCGTAGGTCCACAAGGACACGTTCCGCACCAGAGTGGTACGGCAACCCTGTCTTGGAAATCATGTTGTTAGACAACGGTGAACCTTCGAACTATGAAGAAGCAATGGTGGGCCCGGATTCCGACAAATGGCTGGAAGCCATGAAATCTGAGATAGGATCCATGTATGAAAACAAAGTATGGACTTTAACTGACTTGCCCGTTGATCGGCGAGCCATAGAAAATAAATGGGTCTTTAAGAAGAAGACATACGCGGATGGTAATGTGACCATCTATAAAGATCGGCTTGTCGCTAAGGGTTATCGACAAGTTCAAGGGGTTGACTACGATGAGACTTTCTCACCCGTAGCGAAGCTGAAGTCCGTCCGAATCATGTTAGCAATTGCCGCATTCTATGATTATGAGATATGGCAAATGGACGTCAAAACGGCATTCCTTAATGGTTTCCTTAAGGAAGAATTGTATATGATGCAGCCAGAAGGTTTTGTCGATCCTAAGAATGCTGACAAGGTGTGCAAGCTCCAACGCTCGATTTATGGGCTGGTGCAAGCATCTCGGAGTTGGAACATTCGTTTTGATGAGATGATCAAAGCGTTTGGGTTTATGCAGACTTATGGATAAGCCTGCATTTACAAGAAAGTGAGTGGGAGCTTTGTAACATTTCTCATATTGTATGTGGATGACATACTGTTGATGGGAAATGATATAGAATTCTTGGAAAGCATAAAGGCCTACTTGAACAAGTGTTTTTCAATGAAGGACCTTGGAGAAGCTGCTTATATATTAGGCATCAAGATCTATAGAGATAGATCGAGATGCCTCATTGGTCTTTCACAGAGTATGTAACTTGACAAGATATTGAAGAAGTTCAAAATGGATCAGTCAAAGAAGGGGTTCTTGCCTGTATTGCAAGGTACGAGATTGAGCACGGCTCAATGCCCGACCACGGCAGAAGATAGAGAAAAGATGAGTGTCGTCCCCTATGCCTCAGCCATAGGGTCTATCATGTATGCTATGCTGTGTACCAGACCTTATGTAAACCTTGCCGTAAGTTTGATAGGAAGGTACCAAAGTAATCCCGGCATGGAACACCGGACAACGGTCAAGAATATCCTGAAGTACCTGAAAAGGACCAAGGAAATGTTTCTCGTTTATGGAGGTGACGAAGAGCTCGTCGTAAAGGGTTACGTCGATGCTAGCTTCGACACAGATCTGGATGAGTCTAAGTCACAAACCGGATACGTGTATATTTTGAATGGTGGGGCAGTAAGCTGGTGCAGTTGCAAGCAAAGCGTTGTGGCGGGATCTACATGTGAAGCGGAGTACATGGCAGCCTCGGAGGCAGCACAAGAAGCAGTCTGGGTGAAGGAGTTCATTACCGACCTAGGAGTCATACCCAATGCGTCGGGCCCGATGACTCTCTTCTGTGACAGCACTGGAGCTATTGCCCTTGCCAAGGAGCCCAGGTTTCACAAGAAGACCAGGCATATCAAGCGTCGCTTCAACTCCATTCGTGAAAGTGTTCAAAATGGAGACATAGAGATTTGTAAAGTACATACGGACCTGAATGTAGCAGATCCGTTAACTAAACCTCTCCCTAGAGGAAAACATGATCAACACCAGAACTGCATGGGTGTTCGATTCATCACAATGTAACTACAATATTGACTCTAGTGCAAGTGGGAGACTGTTGGAAATATGCCCTAGAGGCAATAATAAAATGGTTATTATTATATTTCTTTGTTCATGATAATTGTCTATTGTTCATGCTATAATTGTGTTATCCGGAAATCGTAATACATGTGTGAATACATAGACCACAACATGTCCCTAGTGAGCCTCTAGTTGACTAGCTCGTTGATCAAAAGATAGTCATGGTTTCCTGACTATGGACATTGGATGTCACTGATAACGGGATCACATCATTAGGAGAATGATGTGATGGACAAGACCCAATCCTAAGCTTAGCTCAAAGATCGTGTAGTTCGTTTGTTGTAGCTTTTCTGAATGTCAAGTGTCATTTCCTTAGACCATGAGATTGTGCAACTCCCGGATACCGTAGGAGTGCCTTGGGTGTGCCAAACGTCACAACGTAACTGGGTGACTATAAAGGTACATTACAGGTATCTCCGAAAGTGTCTGTTGGGTTGGCACGAATCGAGACTGGGATTTGTCACTCTGTATGATGGAGAGGTATCTCTGGGCCCACTCAGTAATGCATCATCATAATGAGCTCAATGTGATCAAGTGGTTGATCACGGGATCATGCATTATGGTACGAGTAAAGTGACTTGCCAGTAACGAGACTGAACAAGGTATTGGGATACCGACGATCGAGTCTCGGGCAAGTAACGTACCGATTGACAAAGGGAATTGTATACGGATTGATTGAATCCTCGACATCGTGGTTCATCCGATGAGATCATCATGGAGCATGTGGGAGCCAACATGGGTATCCAGATCCCGCTGTTGGTTATTGACCGGAGAGTCGTCTCGGTAATGTCTGCATGTCTCCCGAGCCCGTAGGGTCTACACACTTAAGGTTCGGTGACGCTAGGGTTGTTAGGAAGACTTGTATGTGATTACCGAATGTTGTTTGGAGTCCCGGACGTCACGAGGAGTTCCGGAATGGTCCGGAGGTAAAGATTTATATATGGGAAGTTGTCATACGGTCGCCGGAAAGGTTTGGGGGCATATCGGTATTGTACCGGGGCCACCGGAGGGGTTCCGGGGGTCTACCGGGAGGGGCCACCTCTTCCGGAGGGCCTTATGGGCTGTATGGAGAAGGGAACCGGCCCAAGTGGGATGGGGCACCACACCCCCCTAGGGCCCATGCGCCTAGGGTTGGGGGAAACCCTAAGGGGGGGCGCCCCCTTGCTTGGGGGGCAAGCCCCCCTCCTCTTGGCCGCCGCCCCTCCCTCTAGATCTCATCTAGAGGGGGCCGACCCCCTTCCCCCTTCCCCTATAAATAGAGGGGTGAGGGGAGGTGTCGGTGTCAAAACTGGCGGATCTCGGGTAGGGGGTCCCGAACTGTGTGTCAAGGCCGGATGGTAACAGGAGACAAGGGACACGATGTTTTTACCCAGGTTCGGGCCCTCTCGATGGAGGTAATACCCTACTCCTGTTTGATTAATATTGATGATATGGGTAGTACAAGAGTAGATCTACCACGAGATCAAGGAGGCTAAACCCTAGAAGCTAGCCTATGGTATGATTGTTGTATATGGAGTTGATGTCCTACGGACTACAACCCTCCGGTTTATATAGACACCGGATAGGGTACACAGAGTCGGTTACAATGGTAGGAGATCTTGAATATCCGCATCGCCAAGCTTGCCTTCCACGCCAAGGAAAGTCCCATCCGGACACGGGACGAAGTCTTCAATCTTGTATCTTCATAGTCCAGGAGTCCGGCTCAAGGTATAGTCCGGCTACCCGAACACCCCCTAATCCAGGACTCCCTCAGTAGCCCCCGAACCAGGCTTCAATGACGACGAGTCCAGCGCGCAGATTGTTCGGCATTGCAAGGTGGGTTCTTCTCCAAATCCTGTGTACCTGTAGGAATAATGTCTGATTTTTGTAATGTAGTGCTCCTCGGCTTCCACACCCAATAATGGTCGTCTTCCACGCGTCAAACGAATGCGAAAAGCCGGGGCGTTTTCACATCCACACCCCTAGCCGTATAAACGAGCCGCCTATTTAACGGGATGGGGATTTAGGTCCAAACCACATCTTCTCCTCTCCGCGAGTTATCATCAGAGCGCTTCCAGCAAAGGTCCATTCCAACATGGCCAACCGTCGCAGTTCCTCCCCTCGCTCCTCCGGTCCCAAACCCGGGGACTGGGAGAGTTGCACCATCCCGCATAGCGAGTTAGTGTCGCTTCAGGCCAAGGGATTTCTCCCTCAGGCATACATGGTCCCGGTCCGAGCCGGTCTCGCCACCTACAATGGCGGAAAACAAGCGGAGAGCACCCCCAATCCTTCTAAAGGAGAGCGGGTGTGCCTCGTCCCCTATCTAATAAGGGGACTGGGATTTCCAATTCATCCATTTCTCCGCGGGCTTCTGGAGTTCTACGGCCTCCAGCTGCACAATCTCACGCCCGCCTCCGTATTACATATTGCGGGTTTCGTCGCCCTTTGCGAGCTATTTTTAGGCGTTGAGGCTCATTTCGCGCTGTGGAAGAGGTTATTCTGCCTGGTGCCCCGTTCTCAAGAGGGGTCTATATACCAAGTGGGCGGAGCCGAAGTATGGCGCATCGCCGGGACCGGATACCTATCCGGAACCCCAAAGAAGGCGTCCGAGGACTGGCCTTCGGAATGGTTTTACATAGATGACGTCCCGCTACCGGACCCTATCCGGGTCGGTCTCCCTGAGTTCAACAGTGCTCCATTGAAGAAACGCTTGAGCTGGCGTCCGCGGAGCTCTCAGAGAGAAAGCGACAGAGACGTCCTTTACCTGATGGGCCGGATAAGACTGTTGGCTCATTCCGGACTAACCATGATTGGAGTCATGGCCGCATGCATTATGCGGGGGGTGCAGCCGCTTCAATATAGAGGCCACCCCATGTGGGATTTCAACGGGGAGGATGACGCCACCCGTTACGGTCGTAAGGGGCCGGCCTCAGCCGCCGCCCTAGTAAAGATCTTATCCTCTTTGTACAAGGGAGAAAAGGAGGAATTCCTCCGCGTCAACCCGCGGGCCGGATTTACTATGTACGATCCTCCAAGTTGGGTAAGTGAACAATTGCGCTTGCCCGTTTGTTTTATACTCCCACGGTTAGATATGTAGTCTAACGACTTCAATGCAGGAACTGCGACAGGAGGTAAAGGATATAAACAGCCGCCCTCCACAGCCCGAGGACCCAGAACGGTCCCTCGATCCGGACTCCGAAGAGGATCCGGACATATCGGTGGAGCTTATCGACGGGGTGTTCCATCAGCTAAGCAAGGACAATACCTTGGTAGCCATTACGGCTGATTACCCAGGGTTAATCCCGGCCTCCCAGGTGACAGAAACCGGAGTCTCATTCCCTTGAGAGAGATTCCATTCTCACGTATTCCGGTGTTTCTGACGACAACCGTGTTTTGCAGGGGAGATTTCCGAGGCGGGAGGCCGAACCTGCGGCGGCTAGCCAACGAGGGGCCGCAGGGCCCCGTGGGGCAAAAAGGAATGTAGTCCGGACTGAGATGCCGGCGCAAAGGTATAGCGCACCCTCTGTTTCCCTGGTGTTATTCTGTCAGGGCATATTAACGTTCGTGCTATCTTCAGAACGAAGAGACCTCGCCGGACTACATCCGGAGAGGTTGCCAATCGCGCCTCCACCAGCCAGGCTCCAATGTCTGGCCAGGAAGCGGAGGCGAGCACAAGGCGCACACCGGACGCTCCTCCGACAGAGGATGCGGACAGGCTGTCTGCCACAAATTCTGAAGTGGAGAGTGCCATGAACCACAGGCGTCGCCGGACAGTTCTACGCGACGCTTGTTTCTCCCAAGAGGCTTTAGATGCCTTTAATTCGGGAGATGCGTACCTCCGTGCCGCTCAAAATGGTTTAGCCAGAGCCACGGAGCAGTATGTAAAAGACATATGGGTAAGAAAATTTTGGTCAGATATATATATATATATACCAGCAGCCCCCGAGACTTGAAATAGTTAGAGCAACTGATTTAAGGATCATTTAATATGCAGGTTCTTACAGAGAAGAATACTGTACTGTCCCAGGAGCTGGAAAAGTGCAAGGCCCAACTAGAGGCTGCACTAGCCGCAGCAGGGGAGCCCAAAGAGACCCCCTCAGGTAAGATACACTTCGAAAGATTAGTATTGTGCGGTGTGGGTGCAAATCTGACAAATCATATTGTAGATGGCGCCGGACTTGATCCGGAAAAGCAACATATCTTACGCCGGCTAAAGGCCGGTGAGAGTACGTTGACAAAGGTGAGGCGAGAGAAGAATGATCTTCAGGATGCCAACACCAAGCTGGACGTCGAACTTAAAGATGTTCGTGGCCAGCTGTCGGACTCCACGAAGGAGAATCAGCGGCTTCGACGCGGCATATTTAGTAAGTGCTTGAACGAACTTTGAAAAAAGAGTTCGGCGAGGAAGTCGACTAACAGAGTAATGTCTGTAGGTATGCTCACAGGTCGTCCTGCAGAGGAGATGCCCGGTTCTACGGGTGACCTTCTTCCCGAACTCTTGCAACTGCACGAGCGAATTCGGCAGGTGATGCGAAGCGTTGCCCAAGCCTTATGGCCTGCCCACTCCATGCCCGAGGGCCTTGGAGAGCTTGCGGAGAAGCTGAAGGGAGCTCGGCGGCGCTTCCGGTTGTGGAAGATATCGGCCTGCCGACAAGGCGCTAGGGAGGCCTGGGCCATGGTGAAGACCCGTTTTACGAAGTCTGACCCAAACCACATGGCCGAGGTCGGACCAGTGGGGCCTGACGGGAAGGAGATCCCTGTAAGCTTAGTATACGGCCAAGTAGAGTTGGCCGCGAAGTATTCCCAGCAGGACTGTAAATTAGACAGCCTGTTAGATGGTATAGAAGAGGAATACAATCAGTCAGAATGACTATGTAATTTTGAATTGACATGTGTAATGCCTTCTAGCCGGATTGTAGATCGTTTGTCGTTGCCGACCTTTTCGCTTCAACCTCGGGACCTGACGGTCCGGAGTGTGTCCGAATACCATAGCGGTTATATAAGAACCGGGGTATGCGTGGAGACCAGGCGTAGGGGTCATTAGTGCTTTATCAGACAAGTGCCCAACTAGTTATGTTATATTACATGGTTAGTAAGAAACATCTTCCAGAGAGAATAGTTCCGTTAGGGGTTCCTTTCGCTGGGAGGCATGCCCTAAAGTGCATGTCCGGACTGCGTGAAAAGACGCAGAAAAAAGCATCTGGGGGCGCATAAAATGAGTAAAAAGATCATCTTTTATTTCACCGACCGAATATTCCCTTAAGAACGCTAGCTTTCGGCTTCACCCAGTCTGAGGTACACATCCGGCTGACCCGGCAGTAACAATCGCAGAGGTGCTCCCTTTACCGCCTAGCCGAACAATCGGGAACGTAGGGGTAAGCACAGGAGCCAGGCAACCCAGCTTGGCCAAAACTTAAGTCATATCGATGCATATAATGGTGAAGAAAAAGGTACATGCGGAAGTTTGACGCATGTGTTGGGCGTGAAGCCCGTATAAATAAGCTTCTGTTAAAGAAGCCCCCAGGTTTAATGAGCGCGAGTGGCGCATCACTAGATGAGCCTTTAAGGGCTATAAAAGAAAAGAGGGGAAGGAGAGAAATGTAAGACAGAAAAATGCAAAAAATGGACAGAGGAAGGAGACGAACACAGAGTCCGGCGATAGGCATAGAATCTTCGGAGACGGGTGGTGTTCCACGGGTTCGGCTCGAGTCGGTTATCCGACGCATCTTGCAGGCGGTACGCCCCACCAGTCAGGACTTGGTCGATTATGAATGGACCTTCCCACTTGGGCTTGAGTTTGTCCTTTTTCTTATTCGGCAGGCATAGAACTAGTTCGCCAACATTGTAATTTTTGGCCCGTACTTCTCTGCTTTGATATCTTCGGGCCTGCTGTTGATAAAATGCGGAACGGGCTTTTGCCACATCACGCTCCTCCTCAAAGGCGTCCAAGTTGTCCTGCCGATCGAGCTCGGCTTCTGTTTCTTCGTACATGCGCACTCTAGGTGAGTCATGAATTATGTCGCAGGGAAGAACTGCCTCTGCACCGTACACCATAAAAAATGGTGTGTATCCGGTGGTGCGATTTGGCGTGGTCCGCAGCCCCCATAGCACGGAGTCGAGCTCCTCTACCCAGTGCGTGTTAGATTCCTTGAGGGACCGCACCAGTCTGGGTTTAATGCCGCTCATGACCTAGCCGTTGGTTTATGGGTGATAGACGGAAGCATAATCGAGTTTGATGCCCATGTTTTTGCACCAGAGTTTTACCTCGTCGGCGGTAAAGTTTGTACCGTTATCGGTTTTGATGCTGTGGGGGACGCCATAACAGTGTACAACCCCGGATATGAAGTCTATCACAGGTCCGGATTCGGCCGTTTTAATAGGCTTGGCTTCTATCCATTTGGTGAACTTATCCACCATGACCAGTAAGTATTTTTTCCTATCGGTCCCACCTTTAAGGGGTCCGACCATGTCAAGCCCCCAGACCGCAAAAGGCTAGGTGATGGGTATAGTTTGGAGTGCGGTGGGTGGCATATGGCTTTGGTTGGCAAAAAGTTGGCAACCAGCGCATCGTTGGACTAGGTCCTGAGCGTCTGCCCGGGCCGTCGGCCAATAAAAGCCTATACGGAAAGCCTTGCTAACAAGGGACTGAGCAGCGGCATGGTGACCACCGAGTCCGGCATGAATTTCAGCCAGAATGTTCCGCCCTTCCTCTTCGGAGATGCACCTTTGAAGGACTCCGGTAGTGCTTTTCTTATAAAGCTCTCCCTCATGGACTCTATAGGCTTTAGATCGCCGCACTATGTAGCGGGCCTCGTTTTGGTCCTCCGGGAGTTCCTGCCTAGTAAGGTAGGCTAGGAGTGGTTCTGTCCACGGGGCGATAACCGCCATTATTACGTGGGCTGAAGGTGTAATTTCATTGGCAGAGCCTCCAATTGTGTCAGATTGTTCGGCGTCGAGTGGTGCGGCTGGGTCCGGGCTGTTATTTGCGGGTTCCCCCTCCCATGCTACGGATGGCTTGAACAATCTTTCCAAAAAGATGTTGGGGGGACTGCATCGCGTTTTGCTCCGATGCGTGCCAGGACGTCCGCTGCTTGATTGTTTTCTCGGGCTATATGGTGAAACTCCAGCCCTTCGAACCGAGCTGACATTTTTAGGACGGCGTTGCGGTAAGCTGCCATTTTTGGGTCCTTGGCATCGAAGTCTCCATTTATTTGGGATATCGCGAGGTTTGAATCCCCGCGTACCTCTAGGCGCTGGATACCCATGGATACTGCTATCCGGAGACCATGTAGGAGGGCCTCATATTCGGCTGCATTGTTGGAATCCGTGTACATGATCTGGAGCACATATTGGACTGTGTCTCCTGTGGGGGACGTCAGGACGACGCCAGCCCCCAGTCCGGCCAACATTTTGGAGCCGTCGAAATGCATAATCCAGTTTGAATATGTGCCGTACTCTTTAGGGAGCTCGGCCTCCGTCCATTCTGCGACGAAGTCAGCCAAAACTTGCGATTTAATAGCTCGCCGTGGCTTATAGGTTATATCGAACGGGAGAAGCTCGATGACCCATTTTGCAATCCGGCCTGTTGCATCGCGGTTGTTGATAATATTGTTCAGTGGTACTTCCGAGGCTACTGTTATGGAACACTCTTGAAAGTAGTGTCGTAGCTTCCGGGATGCCATGAATACCGCGTATGCAATCTTTTGATAATGCGGGTACCGTGATTTGCATGGAGTGAGGACAGTGGACACGTAGTAGACCGGCCTTTGAAGGGGGAATTTGTGTCCATCCATTTCCCGCTCGACAACGAGCACTGCGCTGACAACTTGATGTGTTGCTGCAATGTACAGTAACATTGGTTCGCCGGTGTTCGGTGCGGCCAGGACTGGGTTTGTTGCCAATATGGCTTTTATTTCATCAAGTCCGGCCGTGGCGGCATCCGTCCACTCGAAGTGTTCGGTGCGCCGAAGGAGGCGATAGAGGGGTAGTGCCTTTTCTCCCAAGCGGGAGATGAAGCGGCTTAAAGCCGCCACGCATCCGGTTAATTTTTGTATTTGTTTGAGGTCCTTTGGGATATCCAATTGTGACAAAGCTCGGATCTTGGCTGGATTTGCTTCAATTCCTCTACTGGATACAATGAAGCCCAAGAGCTTTCCGGCTGGAACGCCGAAGACGCATTTTTCCGGGTTGAGCTTGATGTCATATTTTCGGAGGTTATCGAATGCAAGCCTCAAGTCGTCTACTAGAGATTCGACATGTCTTGATTTGACGACCACATCATCCACATACGCCTCCACTGTTTTGCCGATCTGGTTTGCCAGACATGTCTGGATCATGCGCTGATATGTTGCGCCGGCGTTTTTCAGCCCGAAGGGCATTGTGTTGAAGCAGAATGGGCCGTATGGTGTGATGAATGCTGTTGCGGCTTGGTCTGATTCTGCCATCTTGATTTGATGGTAACCGGAGTATGCGTCGAGGAAACACAACGAATCGTGTCCTGCGGTGGCATCGATAATTTGATCGATACGGGGGAGGGGGAAGGGATCCTTTGGGCAAGCCTTGTTAAGGTCTTTAAAATCGACACACAGGCGCCAGGATTTGTCCTTCTTTGGTACCATCACCAGGTTTGCTAGCCAGTCCGGATGTTTTATGTCTCTAATGAATCCGGCCTCCAATAGCTTGGCTAGCTCCTCTCCCATAGCCTGTCTCTTGGGTTCGGAAAAACGCCGAAGGGCTTGTTTGACAGGTTTGAATCCTTTTAGGATATTTAAGCTGTGTTCGGCCAGCCTGCGTGGGATCCCTGGCATGTCTGAAGGGTGCCAGGCGAAAATGTCCCAGTTCTCTCGTAGGAACTCTCGCAGTGCGGCGTCTACATCAGGGTTCAGTCGTGCCCCGATGGAAGCTGTTTTATTGGGGTCCGTTGGATGGACCTGGAATTTGACTATTTCGTCAGCTGGCTTGAAGGATGTGGATTTGGATCTCTTGTCGAGTATCACATCATCCCTGTTAACCGTGGAGCGCAGCGCAGTCAGTTCCTCGGCCGCTAAGGCTTCGGATAGTGCCTCAAGGGCTAATGCGGCCGTCTTGTTTTCGGCGCGGAGTGCTATGTCCGGATCACTAGCTAGAGTGATAATTCCGTTCGGCCCGGGCATCTTAAGCTTCATGTACCCGTAATGGGGTATTGCTTGGAAGATTGTGAATGCTTCCCGCCCTAGTAAAGCGTGATATCCGCTTTTGAACGGGGCCACCTGAAACGTGACTTCTTCGGACCTGTAATTATCCGGCGTGCCGAACACCACATCTAGTGTGATTTTTCCTGTGCAGCGCGCTTCCCGACTGGGGATTATTCCTCTAAAGGTTGTGCTGCTTCGCTCGATGCGGTTCCAGTCTATTTCCATTTTTTGAAGGGTTTCCTCATAAATGAGGTTCAGTCCGCTGCCTCCATCCATGAGCACCTTGGTGAGGCGAAAGCCGTCCACTATGGGACTGAGGACCAATGCGGCTGGTGCTCGGGCTGTTCGGAATCTAGGTTCATCACTTGCGTTGAAGGTAATAGCAGTGTCGCTCCATGGATTTATTGTTGCAACTTGATAGACTTCGGCGAGGCTGCGGAGTGTTCTTTTTCGCATATTGTTTGATGCGAAAGTCTCGAAGACTGTGAGAACGGTACTGGTGTCCTCGGGCTGGCTTTCTGCGGCCTCCAGAATTAAGAGGTCCTCGCCAATTTTGGCCACCTGCCGGAGTATCCAACATGCTCTAAGGCTGTGAGTTGGTGTGGCGTCCTCTGTACTGTGAATTCTACAGGGTCCATCAAGCCACCTTTCCAGTACGGTTCCATGCCCTGTAGAGGGTTTTGGCTTTTTGGTGTTTATCCCGGGTGTCCTATGATGATGCACCCTCTTAGTTCGGACGGGATTACTATTCAAGGCCGGATTATCCCAAAATTTTATTTCGGTTTTCCAGGCGCTTTCCATCGCACAGTATTTTTGTACTATGGACGCCAAGTCAGCGAAGCGTGTAATATCACGACGACTTACGGCGTTAAGGATTCCCTCGTCCGTGCAATTACTGCAGAAAATTGAGATTGCGTCTCCCTCGCGGCAATCCTTTATCCTGTTCATAACCAGGAGGAATCTGGCCCAGTAATGATGTACTGTTTCCTCGGGCCTCTGCCTGATTTGGGAGAGATCGCTTATGTTCGGGTGGGCGGGTGTCGTTGAATCTGAAACCTCACCCAATCCAAGATTCGGAGGCCGAAGAGTTTCCGAACTCTGAAGTTCGGATTCTTGGATGTTGTCCAACGAATCTAGCCCGTTGCCTGATCCTAAGCTCAGGTCTTGAGTTACATCCTCCTCTCCGCGGGTATCCGGCTTGGAGGGGTCGGGAATTCGGACGTAGCTAGTCCTTAAAATAGATGAAGGGTCGCCGCACTGCGCCTCTACCACGGCAACGTGGTGGGTGACTTGGGGAGAGTTAATTTCTCTTAGATCGGGTTTAAGCCCAACCTGGTCGTAATCCGTAGCGACCCCCAGGGCGGCGATGCGATCCAAGAGCTCGTTTACGGAAGAGAGCTCCATTGGATCTAGCTGCTCGACGAGCTCCGAGCTGACGTGTAGGTTGCTTTTGATGACCCGAGAGGTCACCGTCGGCGCAACAGCCGAACAGGCGGTCATGAGGAAACCACCTAGCCGGAGAGTTTGGCCGACAGCCAAGGCTCCCTTAGCAACGGTGCCGTCTTTAAAGACGGGAGGAGGCATCCTTCCTGATTGCGACGGCACAGAGGAACTCTCAATGAAAGCACCAATGTCAATGTCAAAACCGACGGATCTCGGGTAGGGGGTCCCGAACTGTGCATCAAGGCCGGATGGTAACAGGAGACAAGGGACACGATGTTTTTACCCAGGTTCGGGCCCTCTCGATGGAGGTAATACCCTACTCCTGCTTGATTAATATTGATGATATGGGTAGTACAAGAGTAGATCTACCACGAGATTAAGGAGGCTAAACCCTAGAAGCTAGCCTATGGTATGATTGTTGTATATGGAGTTGATGTCCTATGGACTACAACCCTCCGATTTATATAGACACCGGATAGGGTTAGGGTTACATAGAGTCGGTTACAATGGTAGGAGATCTTGAATGTCCGCATCGCCAAGCTTGCCTTCCACGCCAAGGAAAGTCCCATCCGGACACGGGACGAAGTCTTCAATCTTGTATCTTCATACTCCAGGAGTCCGGCTGAAGGTATAGTCCGGCTACCCGAACACCCCCTAATCCAGGACTCCCTCAGGAGGGCTGCACACGACATCCAAGGCGCAGCCCCTCCCCTCCCCAACACCTCTCCTCCTCCATAAGAGCTTGGCGAAGCCCTGCCGGAGTACTGCAGCTTCATCACCACCACGCCGTCGTGCTGCTGTTGGAGCCCTCTTCCTCAACCTCTCCCTCCTCCTTGCTGGATCAAGGCACGGGAGACGTCCTCGCTCCGTACGTGTGTTGAACGCGGAGGTGCCGTCCGTTCGGCGCTAGGATCTTCGGTGATTTGGATCAACGCTTCTGCTCGTGATCTACAAGGGTATGTAGATGCACTCCTCTCTCCCTCGTTGCTAGATGACTCCATAGATTGATCTTGGTGATGCGTAGAAAATTTTAAAATTCTGCTACGTTCCCCAACACGTATATAACCTTCCAATATATAAATCTTTACCTCTCGACCATTTCGAGACTCCTCGTCATGTCCGTGATCTCATCCGGGACTCAGAACAAAACTTTGGTCACCAAAACACATAACTCATAATACAAATCGTCATCAAACGTTAAGCGTGCGGACTCTACGGGTTCGAGAACTATGTAGACATGACCGAGACACATCTCCGGTCAATAACCAATAGCGGAACTTGGAAGCTCATATTTGTTCCTACATATTATATGAAGATCTTTATCGGTCAAACCGCAATAACAACATACGTCATTCCCTTTGTCATCAGCATGTTACTTGCCCGAGATTCGATCGTCGGTATCATCATACCTAGTTCAATCTCGTTACCGGCAAGTCTCTTTACTTGTTCCATAGTGCATCATCCCGTAACTAACTCATTAGTCACATTGCTTGCAAGGCTTATAGTGATGTGCATTACCGAGAGGGCCCAGAGATGCCTCTCCGATACTCAAAGTGACAAATCCTAATCTTGATCTATGCCAACCCAAAAAAACACCTTCGGAGACACCCGTAGAGCATCTTTATAATCACCTAGTTACATTGTGATGTTTGATAGCACACAAGGTGTTCCTCAGTATTCGGGAGTTGTATAATCTCATAGTCAGAGGAATATGTATAAGTCATGACGAAAGCAATAGCAATAAAACTTAACGATCATTATGCTGAGCTAACAGATGGGTCTTGTCCATCACATCATTCTCTAATGATGTGATCCTGTTCATCAAATGAGAACACATGTCTATGGTCAGGAAACTTAACCATCTTTGATTAATGAGCTAGTCAAGTAGAGGCATACTAGGGACACTCTGTATGTCTATGTATTCACACATGTACTAAGTTTCCGGTTAATACAATTCTAGCATGAATAATAAACATATATCATGATATAAGGAAATATAAATAACAACTTCATTATTGCCTCTAGGGCATATTTCCTTCAATACGCGATAACTGAGTTCCCCTTGTTGGTGGCTTAGGGTGATCCAAGAGGAGGAGGAATATGGGTCCAGCGTGAAGCATCGGGTGATGTTAAACTCCTAAAGGAACATGCATAGGAGGGAAGACAAGCACCTCTTGGTGGCCACCTGAGAATATTGAGCATCAAACCAATGGAGGGCCAAGGAATTGAAGAATCGGAAGTTGTCTGAGTGGACATACTCCAACTTATGGGGTTGAGAAGGAGTGGTAGCGCAACTAGTGCTTCAAGCCTGGCACAACAGTCATGTTGTACCATAGACCACATAGTCCGACCAGATGGTGGTGGAGTTGGAGGCATCCGTGTCGGTTCTCGATACCACATAGTCCGACTAGGTTGCGGTGGAGTTGGAGACATTCACCTTGGTTCTTGTTGTGTGTGCCCCGTTGTAGAATTGGCTGAGTGCAACATGCACTTGCACGCTCAATCTCGAGGCAGTCTTTCAGTGTGGGGACACCACCCACTTGAGGGTGGTGTGCGTGGACAATAAGCACCTGCAACATCGGTGACACTAGCACCTCAACAATCACAACATGATCAAAGAAGGTGACGATACTCGCCCATTGGAGGTGGCACATGGTGGCGAGCCTCGGTGCTGGCATTATGGTTGGAGGGAGGTGCACGAGAGGATTTTGGCATGAAGTCAAGCTTGACAGAAAGGAAAAGAAGGACCGATGTGGGTGTGAGCAATCTTATAACTAGCATCAACCCCAAGTACCTTGCTACCTCTTGAGCACTGCGTTGGTTTTCCCTTGAAGAGGAAAGGGTGATGAAGCAAAGTAGCGTAAGTATTTCCCTCAGTTTTTGAGAACCAAGGTATCAATCCAGTAGGAGGCTACGCGCGAGTCCCTCGCACCTGCACAAAACAAATAAATCCTCGCAACCAACGCGATAAGGGGTTGTCAATCCCTACACGGTCACTTACGAGAGTGAGATCTGATAGATATGATAAGATAATATTTTTGGTATTTTTATGATAAATATGCAAAGTAAAATAAAAGGAAATGAAAATAACTAAGTATTGGAAGATTTAATATGATGAAGATAGACCTGGGGGCCATAGGTTTCACTAGTGGCTTCTCTCAAGAGCATAAGTATTTTACGGTGGGTGAACAAATTACAGTTGAGAAATTGACAAAATTGAGCATAGTTATGAGAATATCTAGGTATGATCATGTATATAGGCATCACGTCCAAGACAAGTAGACCGACTCCTACCTGCATCTACTACTATTACTCCACACATCGACCGCTATCCAGCATGCATCTAGAGTATTAAGTTCATAAGAACAGAGTAACGCCTTAAGCAAGATGACATGATGTAGCGGGATAAATTCATGCAATATGATAAAAACCCCATCTTGTTATCCTCGATGGCAACAATACAATACGTGCCTTGCTGCCCCTACTGTCACTGGGAAAGGACACCGCAAGATTGAACCCAAAGCTAAGCACTTCTCCCATTGCAAGAAAGATCAATCTAGTAGGCCAAACCAAACTGATAATTCGAAGTGACTTGCAAAGATAACCAATCATACATAAAAAAATTCAGAGAAGATTCAAATATTGTTCATAGATAAACTTGATCACAAACCCACAATTCATCGGTCTCAACAAACACACCGCAAAAGAAGATTACATCGAATAGATCTCCACAAGAGAGGGGGAGAACTTTGTATTGAGATCCAAAAAGAGAGAAGAAGCCACCTAGCTAATAACTATGGACCCATAGGTCTGAGGTAAACTACTCACACTTCATCGAAGAGGCTATGGTGTTGATGTAGAAGCCCTCCGTGATCGATGCCCTCTCCGGCGGAGCTCCGGAACAGGCCCCAAGATGGGATCTCATGGATACAGGAAGTTACGGCGGTGGAATTAGGGTTTTGGCGCCGTATCTGATCGTTTGGGGGTACATAGGTATATATAGGAGGAAGAAGTACGTCGGTGGAGCAACAGGGGGCCCACGAGGGTGGATGGCGTGCCTGGGGGGGGGGGGTAGGTGCGCCCCCCTACCTCGTGGCCTCCCTGTTGGTTGGTTGACGTAGGGTCCAAGTCTCCTGGATCTTGTTCGTTCCAAAAATCATGTTCCCGAAGGTTTCATTCCGTTTGGACTCCGTTTGATATTCCTTTTCTTCGAAACCCTAATATAAGCAAAAAAACAGCAATTCTGGGTTGGGCCTCCGGTTAATAGGTTAGTCCCAAAAATAATATAAAAGTGTATAATAAAGCCCAATAATGTCCAAAATAGTAGATAATATAACATGGAGCAATAAAAAATTATAGATACGTTGGAGACGTATCATACCTCATGTAGATCAACAACTCGTCGAATGCCCACAACAGATAGCAACACCAAGATGGAGTACCTCATGCCAAGTGCTCGATGAAATACCCATTTAAGAAGAGTAGAACACACAAGAAGAAGCTGAGCGGGATACCAATTTGGACGACCAAGTGTCATTAAGTCTGAAACTACACCACTTTATAAAACCGCCTCTTCCCACAACATGGTTAAAAGTATTCGGTTTGAATAGTTGCACTAATTTAGTTGGTATTAATTTTTTTGGATGGTATTAAAGTTGAGAGACTAGAAATGAACTCCTCTTGTAGTTTCCTTTTAAGGGAACTTGCTGCTTTATTTCTTCACCTTGGCCTTAGTTTGAGTTCAAAACCTCCATGATCCAAGGGGTTTATGCGCTTTGGCTGGCACGCAATAACGCAAGAGATGGGCAAAGAATTGAAGGGGTTGAGGTGATTGCGAGAAGGGTCTTCACATTGATGGGTGAGTGGCGAGCTATCCACGGGAGAAAGAGCAAGCTAGACAAACCAACCCCTAGGGAGAAATGGTGCCCGGCAGATGATGGGTGATACGTCCATTTTGCATCATGCTTTTATATCGATATTTATTGCATTATGGGCTGTTATTACACATTATGTCACAACACTTATGCCTATTCTCTCTTATTTTACAAGGTTTACATAAAGAGGGAGAATGCCGGCAGCTGGGATTCTAGGCTGGAAAAGGAGCAAATATTAGAGACCTATTCTGCACAGCTCCAAAAGTCCTGAAACTTCACGGAAGTCATTTTCAGAATATATAAAAAATACTGAATGCAAGAAGTTCACCAGGGGGCCACACCCTGCCCATGAGGGTGGGGGGCGCGCCCTATCCCCCCTGGGCGCACCCCCTGCCTCGTGGGCCCCCTGGTGGACCTCCGATGTCCATCTTCTGCTATATGAAGTCTTTTGACGAGGAAAAAAAATCATAAGCCATCTTTCCGGACGAGACTCCGCCGCCACGAGGCGGAACCTTGGCGGAACCAATCTAGGGCTCCGGTGGAGCTGTTCTACTAGGGAAACTTCCCTCCGGGAGGGGTAAATCATCGCAATCATCATCACCAATGCTCCTCTCATCGGGAGAGGGCAATCTCCACCAACATCTTCACCAGCACCATCTCCTCTCAAAACCCTAGTTCATCTCTTGTATCCAATTCTTGTCTCCAAGTCCGGGATTGGTACCTGTGGGTTGCTAGTAGTGTTAATTACTCCTTGTAGTTGATGCTAGTTGGTTTATTTGGTGGAAGATCATATCTTCAGATCCTATATGCATATTAATACTCCTTTGATTATGAACATGAATATGCTTTGTGAGTAGTTACGTTTGTTCCTGAGGACATGGGATAATTCTTGCTATTAGTAGTCATGTGAATTTGGTATTCGTTTGATATTTTGATGAGATGTATGTCGTCTCTCCTGTAGTGGTGTTATGTGAACGTCGAGTACATGACACTTCACCATTATTTGGGCCTAGAGGAAGGCATTGGAAAGTAATAAGTAGATGATGGGTTGCTAGAGTGACAGAAGCTTAAACCCTAGTTTATGCGTTGCTTCGTAAGGGGCTGATTTGGATCCATATGTTTCATGCTATGGTTAGGTTTACCTTAATACTTTTGTTGTAGTTGCGGATGCTTGCCATAAAGGTTAATCATAAGTGGGATGCTTGTGCAAGTAAGGATAGCACCCAAGCACCAGTCCACCCACATACCAAATTATCAAAGTACCGAACGCAAATCATATGAACGTGATGAAAACTAGCTTGACGATATTCCCATGTGTCCTCGGGAGCGCTTTACATCATATAAGAGTTTGTCCAGGCTTGTCCTTTGCTACAAAAAGGATTGGGCCACCTTGCTGCACTTTATTTACTTTTGTTACTTGTTACTCATTACAAATTATCCTATCACAAAACTATCAGTTACCTATTATTTTAGTGCTTGCAAAGAATACCTTGCTGAAAACCGCTTATCATTTCCTTCTGCTCCTCGTTGGGTTCGACACTCTTACTTATCGAAAGGACTACGATAGATCCCCTATACTTGTGGGTCATCAAGACTCTTTTCTGGCGCTGTTGCCGAGGAGTGAAGCGCCTTTGGTAGGTGGAACTTGGTAAGGAAAAATTTATATAGTGTGCTAAAATTTACTGTCACTTATTACTATGGAAAGTAATCCTCCGACGGGCTTATTCGGGGTATCTTCACCCCGACCAGTAGAGCAAAGAGTTGCTCCTCAACCTACTGAACCTACTGAAAATGAAAATGTCGGCTTTGAAATTCCTTCGGGTATGTTAGAAAAAATGCTAGCTAATCCTTTTGCAAGAGACGGAACAATGCATCCTGATGAGCACCTAATATAAGTGGATGAAGTTTGTGGATTATTTAAGCTTGCAGTTGTGTCCGGAGATGCTATTAAGAAGAAGGTCTTCCCTTTATCTTTGAAGGGAGATGCATTGACATGGTATAGGCTATGTGATGATACGGGGTCATGGAACTACAAATAATTGAAATTGTAATTTCATGAGAAGTTTTATCCTATGCATCTGGTTCATCATGATCACAATTATATATATAATTTCTGGCCTCACAAAGGAGAAAGCATTGCTCAAGCTTGGGGGAGGCTTAAATCAATGTTATATTCATGCCCCAGTCAAGAACTCTCAATAGAAATGATTATTCAAAAATTTTATGCTCGGCTTTCCGATAACAATCGCACCATACTCGATACTTCTTGTGCTGACTCTTTTATGATGAAGACTATCGAATTCAAATGGGATTTATTGGAAAGAATTAAATGCAACTCTGAAGATTGGGACCTCGACGAAGGTAAGGAGTCAGGTATGACACATAAGTTTGATTGTGTTAAATCTTTTATGGATATCGATGTTTTCCGTAAATTTAGCACTAAATATGGACTTGACTCTGAGATAGTAGCCTCTTTATGTGAATCTTTTGCTGCTCATATCGATCTCCCTAAGGAGAACTGGTTTAAATATCATCCTCCCATAGAAGTAAAAGTAGATGCACCTATTAAAGTTGAAGAAAAGACTATCACTTATAATGATCCTATTGTTCCTACTGCTTATGTTGAGAAACCACCTTTTACTGTTAGGATAAAAGATCATGCTAAAGCTTCAACTGTGGTTCGTAAAAGCAATATTAGAACCTATACACCTCCTTAGCAAATTAAAGTTGAACCTAATATTGCTATTGTTAAAGATCTCTTGGCTGATAATATTGATGGGCATGTTATTCATTTCTGTAATGAAATAGCTAGAATTTCCAAACCTTGTGCTAAAGATAAACATAGACCTGTGGTAGGCATGCCTGTTATTTCTGTTAAAATAGGAGATCATTGTTATCATGGCTTATGTGATATGGGTGCTAGTGCTAGTGCCATACCATTTGACTTATACAAAGAAATTATGCATGACATTGCACCCGCTGAGTTAGAAGATATTGATGTCACAATTAAACTTGCCAATAGGGATACTATTTCACCAATGGGAATTGTTAGAGATGTTGAAGTCTTGTGTGGGAAAACTAAATATCCTGCTGATTTTCTTGTTCTTGGCTCCCCACAAGATAGCTTTTGTCCCATTATTTTCGGTAGACCCTTCTTGAACACTGTTAATGCTAAGATAGACTGCAAAAAGGATGTTGTTACTATTGGTTTGGGTGATATGTCTCATGAGTTCAACTTTTCTAAATTTTGTAGACAACACCGTGTAGAGGAATTGCCTAGTAAAGATGAAATTATTGGTGTTGCTTCTATTGCCGTACCTCCTAGTGATCCTTTAGAACAATATTTGCTAGACCATGAAAATGATATGTTTATGAATGAAAGAAGGGAAATAGATGAAGTATTCTTTAAACAGGAACCCATCCTGAAACACAATTTGCCTGTTGAAATCCTAGGGGATCCTCCTCCACCCAAGGGTGATCCCGTGTTTGAGCTTAAACCGTTACCTGATACTCTTAAATATGCTTATCTTGATGAGAAAAATATATATCCTGTTATTATTAGTGCTAAGCTTTCAGAGCATGAAGAAGAGAGATTATTGAAAACTCTGAAGAAGCACTGTGCTGCTATTGGATATACTCTCGATGATCTTAAGGGCATTAGTCCCACTCTGTGTCAACACAAAATAAATTTGGAGGAAGATGCCAAACCAGTTCGTGATGATCAACGACGGCTGAATCCTAAGATGAAGGAAGTGGTAAGAAAGGAAATACTGAAGCTTCTTGAGGTAGGTATAATTTATCCTGTTGCTGATAGTCAGTGGGTAAGTCCTGTCCATTGCGTCCCTAAGAAGGGAGGTATTACTTTCGTTCCTAATGATAAAGATGAGTTGATCCCGCAAAGAATTATTACAGGTTATAGGATGGTAATTGATTTCCGCAAATTAAATAAAGCTACTAAAAATATCATTACCCCTTACCTTTTATCGATCAAATGCTAGAAAGATTATCCAAACATACAAATTTTTGCTTTCTAGATGGTTATTCTGGTTTCTCTCAAATACCTGTGTCAGCCAATGATCAATCAAAGACTACTTTTACTTGCCTTTTTGGTACTTTTGCTTATAGATGTATGCCTTTTGGTTTATGTAAGGCACCAGCTACCTTTCAAAGATGCATGATGGCTATATTCTCTAACTTTTGTGAAAAGATTTGTGAGGTTTTCATGGACGATTTTTCCGTCTATGGATCCTCTTTTGATGATTGCTTAAGCAACCTTGACCGAGTTTTGCAGAGATGTGAAGAAACTAATCTTGTCTTGAATTGGGAAAAGTGCCACTTTATGGTTAATGAAGGTATTGTCTTGGGGCATAAATTTTCTGAAAGAGGTATTGAGGTTGATAAAGCCAAGGTTGATGCTATTGAAAAGATGTCATGTCCCAAGGACATCAAAGGTATAAGAAGTTTCCTTGGTCATGCCGGTTTCTATAGGAGGTTCATTAAGGACTTCTCAAAAATTTCTCGGCCTCTGACTAATTTATTACAAAAAGATATACCATTTGTTTTTTATGATGATTGTGTAGAAGCATTTGAAATACTTAAGAAAGCATTGATCTCTGCACCTATTGTTCAGCCACCTGATTGGAATTTACCTTTTGAAATTATGTGTGATGCTAGTGATTATGTTGTAGGTGCTGTTCTAGGACAAAGAGTTGATAAGAAATTAAATGTTATTCAATATGCTAGTAAAACTCTAGACAATGCCCATAGGAATTATGCTACTACTAAAAAAGGAATTCCTAGCAGTTGTATTTGCTTGTGATAAGTTTAGACCATATATTTTTGATTCTAAAGTAACTATTCACACAGATCATGCTGCTGTTAAATACCTTATGGAAAAGAAAGATGCTAAACCTAGACTTATTAGATGGGTTCTCCTGCTACAAGAATTTGATTTGCATACTGTTGATAGAAAGGGAGCTGAGAACCCTGTTGCAGACAACTTGTCTAGGTTAGAAAATGTGCTTGATGACCCACTACCTATTGATGATAGCTTTCCTGATGAACAATTAAATGTCATAAATGCTTCTCGTACTACTCCATGGTATGCTGATTATGCTAATTATATTGTTGCTAAATTTATACCACCTAGTTTCACATACCAGCAAAAGAAAAAGTTTTTCTATGATTTGAGGCATTACTTTTGGGATGACCCACATCTTTATAAAGAAGGAGTAGGTGGTGTTATTAGACGTTGTGTACCTGAGCATGAACAGGAACAGATCCTATGCAAGTGTCACTCCGAAGCTTATGGGGGACACCATGCTGGAGATAGAACTGCACATAAGGTATTGCAATCCGGTTTTTATTGGCCTACTCTATTCAAGGATGCCCGTAAGTTTGTTGTATCTTGTGATGAATGTCAAAGAATTGGTAATATTAGTAGACGTCAAGAAATGCCTATGAATTATTCACTTGTTATTGAACCATTCGATGTTTGGGGCTTTGATTATATGGGACATTTTCCTGCCTCCAATGGATATACACATATTTTAGTTGCTGTTGATTATGTTACTAAGTGGGTAGAAGCTATTCCAACTAGTAGTGCTGATCATAACACCTCTATTAAGATGCTTAAAGAAGTTATTTTTCCGAGGTTTGGAGTCCCTAGATATTTAATGACTGATGGTGGTTCACATTTTATTCATGGTGCTTTCCGTAAAATGCTTGCTAAATATGATGTTAATCATATAATTGCATCTCCTTATCACCCTCAGTCTAGTGGTCAAGTAGAATTGAGTAATAAAGAGCTCAAATTAATTTTGTAGAAGACTGTCAATAGGTCTAGAAAAAATTGGACCAAGAAACTTGATGATGCATTATGGGCCTATAGAACTGCATATAAAAATCCTATGGGTGTGTCTCCGTATAAAATGGTTTGTGGAAAAGCATGTCACTTACCTCTCGAACTAGAACATAAGGCTTATTGGGCTATTAAAGAGCTCAATTATGATTTCAAACTTGCCGGTGAGAAGAGGTTATTTGACATTAGCTCACTTGATGAATGGAGAACCCAAGCCTATGAGAATGCCAAATTATTTAAAGAAAAGGCTAAAAGATGGCATGACAAAAGAATACAAAAGCGTGAGTTTAATGTAGGTGATTATGTATTGCTATACAACTCTCATTTAATATTTTTTGCAGGAAAACTTCTCTCTAAATGGGAAGGTCCTTACGTTATTGAGGAGGTCTATCATTCCGGTGCCATAAAAATCAACAACTTCGAAGGCACAAATCGGAAGGTGGTGAATTGTCAAAAAATTAAACATTATATCTCAGGTAATCCTATAAATGTTGAAACCAATGTTATTGAAATCGTAACCCCGGAGGAATACATAAGGGACACTTTTTGGAACGTTTCAGACTTCAAAAAGGAATAGGTATGTGGTACAGTAAGTAAACCGACTCCAAAACAGTTCTAATGGCAATTTTCTTCCGTTTTGGAATATTTAGAAAAATAGGAAAATAAGAAGCAGTCAGGAAAGGACACGAGGGCTCCACGAGGGTGGAGGGCGTGCCCTACCCCCTGGGCGCGCCCCCTACCTTGTGGGCACCTCGTGTGCTCTCCGGTCTGCGTTTTCTTACACGTTACGTATTTTGGTTGGTAAAAATTCATTATATAATCTCCCGGAGGTTTTGACTCCCGTATCATGCAATTATCCTATGTTTGTGTTTCGAGCTGTTGCTCCTGGAGATTAGAGCAAGATGTCTTCGCAAGAGTCAGTCGGGGAGAGCCGGGTGTCTCATCCGGCACCTAGATCAATGACAAACAACAATGTTGACCACTTTGGGCCAGCAACGGAGGAAGAGATGGAGGCTGATTTGAAGAGAATAGATGCCATGGAGGAGGATCAAGAAGTCACTTCTCGCTTCCGAGCAGGATTCACAATGGGGGAATTGTAGAGCTCGGCTATTACAAACTCGGTTATCCCTTCCAATGTTAAATTTCTTTCTTATGAGAATATGAAAAGGAGTGTCACTGGTTCTCCCGCAGCTATGCAGCACCCTTGGGTGCAGGGAGCTTTGGCTGTTACAGGAAAACTTTGAAAGGAAATAATAGACCTCAAGCAACAAGTCAATAAGCTCGAGGAGGAAAATCGTATCCTGAGGGGCATCATCACCAAGAATATCACATCACCATCCCCGAAAAGAGAGACATAATCACACACTACAAAAAAGACACATCTGTGACATTTTGGGCCGAACGAATTTTTTTCTGTCATACATATGACACTTCTATGACGATAATTGTGACAAAACCCGGTATCATCATAGATGTGGTGGGCTCCTACTTCTATGGCAAAAAATCATGACAGAAAATGGGCTTTTCGTCCTGGGCGGGCCAGAGACGCAGCTGCATGACATTCTTTGGGCCGTCCATGACGGAAAAACCATGGTAGAAGCGAGGGTGAGGAAAATTTCGGGGAGTTCACAGTTACGGTGGGAGGTCGGGGGCCGAGTGATGCGCGTTTCTCTCGTACATGTACGCGCGTGTGTGTGTGGCGTTGGCTCTAACTGAACCCGAGCGAGGCGTTGGGCTCTAACTGAACCCGAGCGATTGCACTGCAGGCTATGCGTTACTGAACTCGAGCGATCAGTCGATGGCTGTTAACTGAACCCGATCGAGCGATTCCTTCGCTACTGCTACTAACTGAAGCGGATCGATGCTGCCTCTGGGATGAACAGTGAGCGTTGCCGGGGGGGTTGGATGAACAGTGAGCGGTGGCGTTGTCTCTGGATGAACAGGACCTCGTGGTGTGGAGGGTTGGATGAACAATAGACGGTGGAGGGGTGGTTGAACAGGACCCCGTGGTGTGGAGGGCTGGATGGACAGTAGACGGTGGAGGGCTGCCCGTGGAGGGTGGTTGAACAGTAGTCGGTGGAGTAGCGCGCGGTGGAGGCTGGATGAACAGGAGCCCGTGGAGGCTGGAGGAGGTCGACGGTAGCCCGTGGAGGCTGGAGGAGGTCGATGGTGGAGATGAACAATATCCCGTGGAGTCCCGTTTTGCGGTACGCCACACCCCTCCTGATGAACAGGACCCCCGTTTCGACCGTAGGAGGTCCGTTTCGTCCATTTTGCGGTACGCCACACCCCCCGATCAACAGGACCCCCGTTTCGACCGTAGGAGGTCCGTTTCGTCCGTTTTGCGGTACCCCACACCCCTCCCGATCAGCAGGACCACCATTTCGACCGTAGGAGGTCCGTTTGGTCCGTTTTGCGGTACGCTAGACCCCTCCCGATGAACAGGATCCCGTTTCGAACGTGGCCGGTCGAACACAAGGCCGTTTCCTCCGTTCTGCGGTATGCCAGGCCTCGTTTCCATCGCCTATTCCATCCAAGCCCTCCCGATGAACACGACTACACATTCCGTTCCGACCCAGCCGGTTGGCTCCCACGCATTCCGTTGCCTCCCGATGAACACGACGCATTCCGTTGCCTCCCCATGAACACGACGACGACGATGTTTCTCCGTTCCTACCCAGCCATGTCAACGAGCCCTCGCCGTACGTATGCGCGAGTAGGTGTTCGAAACCCTGCCCGTATGTACACATACGTGGCCATATGTTCTTTCTTGCACCCTGGCCGCTGTACGTACGTGTACATGCTACGTGCGCGCCTCTACTACGACACGTAGGCGCGTCTACATCCACCAGTATATATGTACGTACACGTTCGCGACCAGAATGACAATGCTACGTACGTTTCGACCAGGTGGGTCCCGACTATTAGGCACTTCCTTGCGTGCAAAGATGTAGCTGGTGGGTCCCAGTAGTCAGGGGGGAAAATCGTTTTGTTTTTTTGCCCAGATGCACTTCCTTGCATGCGAAGGTGTAGCTGGTGGGTCCCAGCAGTCAGGGGGGAAACGTTTTTTCGTGAAATACGGTGGCCCGTCCGGTGGGTCCCCGCTGTCAGGTGGAGGAATAATTATTTTGCACGTAATAAGGAGGCACTTCCTTGCTGCCGCCGTGGACCCAGCTGCCAGTGTCTCCATGCACAGTACTCTTCCGATGTAAGTCGGTTATTGACCACATTGACCATGCCGCGCCGAGAGCACCATGGCGGTGGACGATGGCGAGGCCTAGGAAGGGGACGACACGGAGGCAGGGAAGACTCGGCAGTTGTTTCCCACGCGGAGGGGAGTACGACTGTATGAGGGTTTACTGGTTCGTCTACCGTCGCCGGAGAATAACAGCAGGTGTGGGTGAGTAGAGGGATGGCTAGGCCAGCGATGGGAGTACGGTGGGGCGGTGAGGCCTGCGCGGCAGCACAGCTGGCCGCGGGGAGGAGGGAGCAGGCAGTTCCGCCGGCGCTTGTTTGAGCGGCTGGAGTAGGAAGAGCAGAGATTGAAGAAGCACGACGGCCGTTGGATGGACATCCAACAGTCAATGCTTGTGCGTCAACCTTATTTTAGGAAAGCCTCAAATCTGTGGAAAACAGCATACATCCCATCCGCCATTATTTCTAATAATTTACAGCCCATTTGCTAATTCTTAAGGTTTTTTTGGAGCCCATATTCTTTTTGTTAGCATTACAACCCATATTGTGGCCACGGTTAAAAAATTATACGAAATTTTGCATATTTCGGTGCGGTCTGAACTGTTTTTAATCCCGAAATTTCAACTCACATTCAAACTGATTTTAAAAATAAATGTATATCAATATAAAATCCAACAAATTCTCCACGCATAAAAATTAATGTAATTTAAAATTTTGAAATGAAAAAAAGATATTTGAAACTAATTGCCGGTTTGATGTGTTTTAAAAATGTACAACCCATTTCTCATTACTGATGGGCCATTTTCTCGGCCAGCCGAATGAAAGCTCTCCTCGTCTTGAAATATTTGTAGCCCAACAGGCTAGACAAAGCGACTTACTTGGCAAATCACAAAAAAACTGGGCTGTGGCCGTGGACCCAGCTGTCAGCCTCTCCATGTACAGTACTCTTCCGATGGAAGTCGTTCCTTGACCACGTTGACCACGCCGCGCGGAGAGCACCACGGCGATGGACGACGGCGAGGCCTAGGAAGGGGACGACGCGGAGCCGGGGAAGACGCGACAGTGGAAGCCCACGCGGAGAGGAGTACGAGGGTTCACAGGTTCGGCTGCGGTGTGAGACTGCCGTCGCCGCAGGGCCTCGGCAGCGGTGGGAATAGTAGGGGGTGGTGAGGCCTCTGCGGCAGCACAGCCGGCCATAGGAGGCAGGAGCATGCGGCACGACCGGCACTGCTTTGGGCGGCTGGAGCAAGAAGACCAGAGGTTGAAGAAGCACTACGGCCGTTGGATGGACATCGTATGCTCATTGGAGCTAGAATCATTCATATTGACTAAGTTGACAAAGCCCTTCGTCCCCGTCAACTTAGTAGGCCCACAAGTCAGCCTCCCACCAAGGTGGGTCCCAGCTAGCCGGGGGAGTATTCATTTTTTTGTGCGTAATAAGGAAGCACATCCGGTGGGTCCGAGCTGACAGCGGGGGGAACATTTTTTTCACAAAATACGGTGGCCCGTCCGGTGGGTCCCAGCAGTCAGGGGGAAACAATTTTTTTTCGCAAAATACTGGTGGCCCGTCCGACGGGTCCCCGCTGTCAGGTGGAGGAATAATTATTATCCGCGTAATAAGGAGGCACTTCCTTGCGGCTGCCGTGGACCCAGCTGTCAGCCTCTCCGCGTACAATACTCTTCCGATGGAAGTCGGTCGTTGACCACATTGACCACGCCGCGCCGAGAGCACCACAGCGGTGGACGACGGCGAGGCCTAGGAAGGGGACGACGTGGAGCTGGGCAAGACGCGACAGTGGATGCCCACGTGGAGAGGAGTACGAGCGTTCACTAGTTCGGCTGCGGTGTGAGGCTGCCGTCGCCACAGAATAACAGAGGGTGTGGGCGAGTGGAGGGATGGCCTGGCTAGTGGTGGGAGTAGTATGGGGGCGGTGAGGCCTCCGTGGTAGCACAGCCAGCCACGGGCGGTAGGAGCAGGCGACATGACCGGCGCTGCTTTGGGTGGCTGGAGCAAGAAGACCAGAGGTTGAAGAAGCACTATGGCCGTTGGATGGACATCATATGGTCACTGGAGTATTGACTAAGTTGACAAAGCCCTCCGTCCCCGTCAACTTAGTAGGCCCACAAGTCATCCCAACAATATGGTGGGTCCCAGCTAGCAGGGGGTATTCATTTTTTGGGCGTAATAAGGAGGCACTTCCTTGCGTGTGAAGATATAGCTGGTGGGTCCGACCTATCAACGGGGGGGGGCGTTTTTTCGCAAAATACAGAGGCCCTTCCTGTGGGTCCTAGCTGTCAGGTGGAGGAATCATTATTTTGCGCGTAATTAGGAGGCATTTCCTTGCGTGTGGCCGTGGACCCAGCTGTCAGCCTCTCCACGTACAGTCCACTTCCGATGGATGTCGTTCATTGACCACATTGACCAGGCCGTGCCGAGAGCACCAGGGCGGTGGATGACGGTGAGGCCTAGGAAGGGAACGACACGGAGCCAGGGAATACTCAGCAGTTGTTTCCCACGCGGAGGAGTACGAGGGTTTACTGGTTTGTCTGCCGTCGCCGGAGAATAACAGCATGTGTGGGTGAGTAGAGGGATGGCTAGGCCAGCGATGGGAGTATGGTGGGGCTGTGAGGCCTACGCGGCAGCATAGTCGGCCGCGGGAGGAGGGAGCAGGCAGTCCCACCGGCGCTTGTTTGAGCGGCTGGAGCATGAAGAGCAGAGATTGAAGAAGCACGACAGCCGTTGGATGGACATCCAACAGTCACTGCTCTCGTGTGTTGACTAAGTTGACAGGGCGTTGCGTGTGCGTCAACCTTTTTTTTATGAAAGCATACGCGTCAACCTGTAGTAGGCGCACAAGTCAGCCTCAAATCTGCGGAAAAACAGCATACAACCATCTGCCATTATTTCTAATAATGTACAACCCATTTGCTAATTCTTAAGAATTTTTTTGGAGCCCATCTTCTTTTTGTTAGCATTACACCCCATATTGTGGCCACGGTTAAAAAGTATACGAAATTTTGCATATTTCGGTGCGGTTAACTGTTTTAATCCAGAAATATCGATTCACATTCAAACTATTTTGAAAAATAATTTATATAAATATAAAATCCAAATAATTGTACACGCATAAAAATCAATGGAATTTAAGATCTTGTAATGAAAAAAATTGAAACTAATTCCCGGTTTGATGCGTTTTAAAAGTGTACAGCCCATTTCTGGGCAAACCGAATGAAACTCTCCTCGTCTTGAAAGATTTGCAGCCCAACAGGGCCGATAAAGCAAGTAGGCCTTGTCTGGGTATTTCTTTAAAAAAAATAGAACTGGGCTAGCCATTTTTAGCAAGAAAAAAACACAACTGGGCTCATGATGTGGTAAACATAAATAAAACCCTACCTAGACGGGCCACAGCCCCCGCACAGCCCCGTTGTTACCCTGATCCGTCGCTAAAACTAGTATAAATAACAACTGCTTGTTCCTAAAAAACTATACGACTTGCTGGGTCCCTGGTGTCAGCCGCTCATAGTGTAATTCTCTCGTTTATTGACTACGTTGACAATGGCGTGAGCCCCAGATGTCCAACCATTAGGAGGAACCATATTTTTGGGCTTGTGAAAGGATCGAGAAGAGGCGTCTAGAGGGGGGGGTGATTAGACACTAAGTGCTAAAAGTTGCAGTTTTTAACTTCTTTAAGTTGAAGTGGAGTTTTGGCACAAGTTTAACAAACACAATACATATCAAGCAAGCATGCAAAGAGTATATGAGCAGCGGAAAGTAAAGCATGCAACTTACAAGAATGTAAGGGGAAGGGTTTGGAGAATTCAAACGCAATTGGAGACACGGATGTTTTTGTCGTGGTTCCGATAGGTGGTGCTATCGTACATCCACATTGATGGAGACTTCAACCCACGGAGGGTAACGGTTGCGCGAGTCCACAGAGGGCTCCACCCATGAAGAGTCCACGAAGAAGCAACCTTGTCTATCCCATCATGGCCATCGCCCACGAAGGACTTGCCTCACTAGCCGTAGATCTTCACGAAGTAGGCGATCTCCTTCCCCTTACAAACTCCTTGGTTTAACTCCATAATCTTTGTCGGAGGCTCCCAAGTGACACCTAGCCAATCAAGGAGACACCACTCTCCAAGAAGTAACAAATGGTGTGTTGATGATGAACTCCTTGCTCTTGTGCTTCAAATGATAGTCTCCCCAACACTCAACTCTCTCTCACAGGATATGGATTTGGTGGAAAGAAGATTTGAGTGGAAAGCAACTTGGGGAAGGCTAGAGATCAAGATTCATATGGTAGGAATGGAATATCTTGGCCTCCACACATGAGTAGGTGGTTCTCTCTCAGAAAATGTGTATTGGAAGTGTAGGCATGTTCTGATGGCTCTCTCCACGAATGAAGAGTGGGTGGAGGGGTATATATAGCCTCCACACAAAAATCTAACCGTTACACACAATTTACCAATCTCGGTGAGACCAAATTGAAAAACTCGGTCGGATCGATTTAGCAAACCTAGTGACCGTTAGGGTTTTCGGTGGGACCGATGTGCTAGGGTCAGGGTAAATCCAAAACTCGGTTTGACCGATTACTCAAACTCGGTGAGACGGATTTGGGTAATAAGCGAAACAGAGAGTTGGCCAAGAAAACTCGGTGGGGCCGATTGCATATCTCGATGGGACCAAAAATATTGCAACAGGTAACAAAGAGTTTGCAAGCCCATCTCGGTGAGACCGAGATCCCATCGGTGAGACCGAATTGATTAGGGTTTTGGCAGTGGCTATGTCAACTGAACTCGGTGGCTCCGGATAGAAAGAATCGGTGTGGCCGAGTTGGACTTTTGGTTTAGGTCATATGTGGATTTGGGAAGGTAGTTGAGGGTTTTGGAGCATATCACTAAGCACTTTGAGCAAGCAAGCCATTAAGCAACACCTCATCCCTCCTTGATAGTATTGGCTTTTCCTATAGACTGAATGTGATCTTGGATCACTAAAATAGAAAATGTAGAGTCTTGGTCTTGAAGCTTGAGCCAATCCTTTGTCCTTAGCATCTTGAAGGGGTTCCACATCCTTTAGTCCAAGCCACTTAATTTGTTGAACTTGTCTGAAACATACTAGGTAAAAGTATTAGTCCAACAAGAGATATGTTGTCATTAATTATCAAAATCACCCAGGGAGCACTTGTGCTTTCAGCTTGTACTATAGAGGCACTTGCTTGCGTACTGCCATGACGCTGGTGGGTCCCTACTGTCATCCTCTCCACGTACAGTCATTCCTTGTTCCTCTCGGTGGTTGACGACATTGACAACGCAAGAGGGCTGCGCACCCCGCACGGCGAGCGAACCAAGGCCGCAAGGCGGAGGACGACGGTGAGGCCTCGGATGGAACGAACAAGAGCCATTGAAGATGCGTCGATCCAATCGCAGGCAGAGGGGAGTACGAGGGTTGACTGGTTCGGGCGTGGGTGCGTGTTGGGGCTGACGTCACCGGAGAATAACATGACGTGTGGGGGAATAGAGGGAGGGACTGGCCAACATTGGAGGATACATACGGTAGGGCGGTGGAGGCGCAGCCAGCCATGGGAGGCGGGAGCAGGCGGAGCCGATGGGGTGGTTTGGTTTGGGCGGCTGGACGAAGAATAAGACAAGAGATAGAAGATACACGATAGATGTTGGATGTCAATCCAACGGCTGGTAGGCAGAATCGTTTGTTGACTGGCTAGTAAGTCGACACAACCTTGGATAGGCTATTTCCTCGCGGGTCCCAAATGTCAGAATCCAAATCTGTCATGGTCATGCAGCCTTTCCTATGAAAATTTACAGCCCATTTTATGTGCTAGTTTGAAATAAGTTTGTGGGTGCTGGTGGGGGCTAATCACTTGGCTTCTGTAATGCACACTGAGCTCAAGCAGCCGGCGAGAGTGATGTTATTTCCCTTGGTTGGGATTTGTTACAATATTTCACTCTAAATTAAACGAATGGCAAGCCATTTGCCTTGTTTCAAAGAAAATATGACAGACACAGCCGAGTTGAAAAGGGCAGGAACATCTAACTCCAGCTTACAAACTGTACAAAAGCACGAGGGTTAATTGTTCATCAAGTTTACAAAAAGAAACCAGATTGAAAAGGGCAACAACATCTAACTCTAGCACTGTTTTCGGCAGTCACAGTCAAATGGATCAGTCAGGTCCATAGTGGATTACGACCACAATATGTTGTAAATAGAAGCCCGACACGTTCAGAAGCTCTTTTGCCCACCTGAAAGTCCTTTTTTGCTCTTCGACATACCCATCCGTCAATTCAGTAAATATATGGGCTTTTGAAATGATTTTACTATTTACTAGTGTGGATGGGCTGTTTTGTCTTGGACCCAGAGAAACAATTACTACTAGTACAATGGAGAAACTCTACAGCTACACAGAAAAACAATTACTACTAGTACAGTGGAGACACTCTACCGCTTCTGGCTCCTCCTAGGTCATTGAAACGTCTCCCTCTACTGAATGCCGTTATACTTTTGTTCATCGACATGCGGGCCATGCAGTGCGCGGGCCCAAATGCCTTCCACCTAATTAGAAGGCAGTATGCAGGCGGAGAGTCACCCCGGTCATAGCACGGCAGTAACGAGCCGTCGTATCACAAAACCCCACCTCCCTGCAGTCTAAGTTTGACGGACGAAGCAACCATCATTTCACTCTTCGCTGAATCCCCTTCTCCCTCACCATCTTCAATAAAGGCAACACTCACATATGCCACTATTCTTCTCTTCGAACAAAGGGAAGGTAAGCGGATCTGTGATGTTGGTATATTTTCGTTTAGAGAAAAAAAAGAACCTTTGCAAAGCAGTAACCGATCCTCACTCTCTTCTTTGTTTCATTGTCATTGCGATTGTGTTTTCCTTTCAGTGGTCTCCTAGTATTCGTCAGTTTCATGATGGACCAAGGAGAACTAGTCAAAGATCTGCCGATATTGGATCAGACGCGGGAGGCTGATCCCCACGAGACAGAGAGCTCCAAGAAGATGGAGGCAACCACCGAGCCGACCCCAGATACGCTCACTGCCACTACT